>NC_143560.1:92215543-92370326 GCF_054136105.1 Typopeltis vanoorti | reverse complement strand
TCATTCATAGGAGTTTCATAGAAGGGATTTTATATTTCAAATAATAATAATAAATAAATAAAGAAAGAATAAAGATAAATCAGTGTGTATTCTTCAACAATCAAGTGATCCTTTGAACTATTTTGTCCACTTTTGCAATATTACTCTGAACTTTAATCCATGTATTCCTCCCCCCTCAAAAAAAAAAAAAATTCCTGCAGTCCAGTTCCTTTTCCCTCCAGTTATTCAAAAACATATCAACAGATTCCTTCTTTTCTTTTTCTTGACCACTTACCCACATATGGCACTGGAGTGCTATAGGTTTTAGAAACTAATGTGTGGGAGATTATTATAAATTTAAAAAAAAAATATATATATATATATATGTGTTAAAGATGCCAAGCTATTTTAAACCTGGTTTTACTCCATTTCCCAAGTAAGTAAACAGGCAAATAAGTCAAGTTTGCAACTGCACATAGTGCAAGTCTAGGTGACCCACATAGTAGTGCAAGTCTAGGTGACCCGCAAAGTAGTGCAAGTCTAGGCAACTCGTGGTAAAGGTGGAATAAGCTCTGATCACTATTCTTAATATTTACCCTTAATGCAAAGCCCATCTCCTTGAGGAGATGTATGATGCTATGCATTAAAGGCAAGGGGCCACTACCCAGACCAGTTTCGACCTTTATCGAGATCTCATCAGTGGGAGCCAGGCTTAGAAATACCGAGGTTAAGTAATACGGAGCTTATAAGTATTTTACCAAAACAAGTTACCATAAGGTGCTTTGACCTTATTAAATAAAAATCTCAGGATGAGAGATAGATGTAGAAAGTTTTTTACCTTAGGTATAATATATGTTAAAGATGCCAAGCCATTTTAAACCTGGTTTTACTCCATTTCCCAAGTAAGCAAACAGGCAAATAAGTCAAGTTTGCACCGTTTAGCAAAACATATTAAAAATATGTTTTGCTAAATGTATCATGTATAATCAAAAAATGGCTATGGCTTTCTATGTTTGTTTTTTCTTGTTTGAAAGTTTTTCACTACATATTAAATGGAAGTCTTGTAGAATTTGTCACAAATGCATACAACTTAGTCCACTCCTCATTAAATTTCCAGTTTTCTTGCTCAATCTTTCTCTCTTGAGTTGACATTTTAAAAATGATAGCAATTTTAATGTTACCTTGTTTCACTTGTTTAATAATAATACTATATCACTTATTTATAAAATCAAGTAATTTAGAATGAATTCACATACCTATCACAAACACTACATACACATGAATATTATTTTGTTCCTGTTTTAACTATTTTATACTCACTATCATTACAAAGATTGACCTTTGACACTTTTGCAGTATGTGTGCTCTACCTGTAATGTGCAGACCAACTAAACAGAGAAGTGCTTTTCGTACATGTAGACTAAAAGTTAAAGAGCCATACACAGTCAAGCCCTGCCATAAGGAAAGATCATGTACTAATGCCATATTTGTTATAAAGCAAATAACAGAAAATGCAACAGATTTTGGCACACCAATATGTACATGCTTCAATGACTTAGAGACGGCTTTCACAGAACCAAATTACAAAATGTCCTGAAAGTACTATTATCAAGAAAGTTATCACTACAAATCATTGAAATGATCAGACATATACAAAAATAAAAAAATAAAACCCTATAAGGAAGGGGATCAGAAAAGGCGATTTTTTAAGTCAATGTTTATTTAACATAACCATGAATGAAATAATAACTGAATTTAAGAAACAGAAACTAAATGAAATAAAAATTAAAAAAGAAAATTTAAATTTGGTTTGATATAGATGACAGATGATGTAGCATTACTTGCATGAAGATGATTTCCAATAGCAATTATTCAAACTCCAACAGATATGCAACAGTTTTAATGTGCAAACATCAACACAGAAGTGAAAAACAATGGTAATAACTAAGTGATAACATTTAGAATTAAATGGAAAAATCCTGGAAGAAGTAATGAAATTTAAATACAAGGGATAACCAAAGAGTGAAAATATAACACTATGAACTAGAACAATCCCTGAAGGTCAATAAAATATCAGGATGTTTAATTTCATATGAAAAAATAAAGATCTGACAAAAGAAGCAAAAATAAGAATACATAAATCAGCAGTCTGACCATTACTGGTGTATGCATGTGTGAAACAATAATGAAAACACAAAAAATACAACATACAAATTAAAGAAAATTTGACAAAGTGAAAAATGAAAAGATTTATGAAGGATGTCAATTCCAATCCACAAATGAAGGCTAAAAAACTACAAAATTAGAATGGAATCAACATGTTAATAGAATGGACCCAAAAAGAGAATACCTAAACTAGCCAAAGACTGGAACAAATGTGAAAAGACCAGTTGGTATAATCACAGAAATGATGAACAGCCTGCCTACATCCAAGTATTGGAGATTCAGCAAGCTAAAGCATGAAACAAGAAAAAGATGAACTAATTTTATCATGTCAACTCAATCTTCACTTCAATTAGACCAGACTACTTTTTGTAGAAAAACAAAAATTATATCTATAAGCCAATGTCTCCAAATTTTAATGCCATAATAATGAACAATTTCACTATACTAACACACTACAATGAAGCACACCATTTTTATGACTATCTCTTATCATATACTTAGCTGTAAGCTTTATGTTTTGCATCTGCACCCATACTCATATTGTTTATTCTTACATCTTTTATTACTCCTAAGTAATTGCAAATGGAATTCAACAGAACTCATTAGGAATATCACAATTAAGTATTTGCTTTACCATAATAAACTAGATATCGGTTCAATGTTACCAAGTGTAGCATTTACACCTCTGAAATTAATTCATACCATACATTATTTCAGTAGGAATGTATTAAATGATACAAATTAAAATTAAGAGAACATATAAAACAGGCAAAAACAAAGCAGAGAGTTACTTTAATATTGTATTGTGAAAGGCACTAAAAAATGAGAAAATCATTGTTAGTTATTGGCCATAATTAAACTAGACCTAGTCACTTGAAGGAGTGAGACAGAAAGAGCAAAAAAATTCAGAGGCTGATTATCAAATAATAACAGAACATAATTGTACAGGTACACTTGTTTGGGAATTGATGAAACAAGAAAAGGTTACTGATAAAAATGGATATATGTAGAAGTATAAAGCAGGTGATTACAGGAGGCTCTGTAGTCAGTCAGTACATTGGGTAGATGAGCTGAGCAGAAAAGATGTTGACCATGCATCGAAATTCACAAGGCAGTATCTGACAAAAGCAATGTCCAGAAAGATTATAAAAAGAGTAAAAGGTGAGAGAGGAAGAATCAGAGATCATCCCTGGAAGTTATGTAAAAGTGTGGTGAATAGGGATATGAGGAGTAGATTATTTACATGGAGAATTGTAAGTGAATGGAATGCATTATCAGAATGTATTTTTAATGCAAGGAGTGTTAAGAGTCTATATGATAAATATGTTGTCAGTTGAATTAACTTCCCATTATGAGTCAGCCAACTCCATTGAGGGTGTATTATTATTATTACACCCTCCATTGAGGGTGTAATAATAATAATAATAATAATAATAATAATAACTCTTAGGAGAGACTAAGGGAATGCTGATTCTATAGAATTGTACAATGAAAAAAATGAAGAAGAAATATAATAGAAGCACATAAACAGGTGAGATCAGACAGAATAAACACAAAGGTTTTAATAAGCGAATGAAAGCATTCCAAAAAAGTAAAGTAAGTGGTCAGCAAAGGGGTGAGGAATAGACTTTTCTTCCATGAAGGACAGAGCAATTGATATACAGTGCTGGATTGAGTATATAATAATAATGTTCAATGAATTTAAGATGTATGATAGTCATAGTGAGATCTAGAATGGGCTTCCAATGAAGCACTGTCAAACTTGTATTACTTGTTTTACTTGTATTATTGTAATTGAGAAATTACAATAATACAAGTAAAACTGACTTCTGTACTCTAAAATCATTAAAATTTATTAGGACTTACTTTGCTTCCACAGATCCAGTTATTTCCTGATGCCCAGGCAATATCACAGAAGGTGCTATTACTTTTATCGAGAATGTTGGCAAAACTGCAAAGATTAATAATGTTTAGATTATACCTTCATATGACTGTGAATATGAAACATATTTAAACCTACATTAAAAAACAAAAATGTAGTTAATCTCATCTCATCTTCCTTTTACCCTCTTTTACCTTGCGGTATCAAGGGTTTATTAATCATTGGACCTCAAACCGTCAACCTTACACCCCGGTGTATCCTATGTCCGTAGTGTTGAATTCTCAGGGCCGGTTTGTCTGCTTTGCAGGATGAAACACCCAAGGATAAACTGGGGAAAAAACCCTACTTTCCACACCCAAGACCGGCTAACTTGGCTGAAGATCCTTCAGCTCCTCACATCACCGATGAGATCGAACCTAGGACACTCCTTCCCCAGGCATATGGTTGCGAAGTGCACAGTCATTAGTCTAACCGCACGGACAAATGTAGTTAATATCTAATGAAATTATTATTATTACGGCAAATCCAAGGAGTCCTTAGACTCATCGAGGGAGGTCCTAAACATCATATGATAGTACCACATGAGCAATTACATCATTACTAACTTTCTATCTACAATTTTCCTCCTGATCAAGCTGTTACCTGTCAAGACTCCAACATTATCAGATCTTATATTTCTATCTCTAAGGCAATTTTTACTCTATCAATCCACCTATATCTTGGTCTTCCTCTGGGTCTTCTTCCTGTCAACCTGGCAGAGAACACTTGTTTTGCTAATCTTTCCTCTCCCATTCTGTTTAAGTGAGCAAACCACCTGAGATTAACTCTGCTTATGCATTCCTGGATGCTGACAATGTCAAGTTCTTTCCTAATATCCCTGTTTTTAATATGATATTGCCATTGATGCCATCTGTTCACGCCTCTAATCTTTCTCTGGACTCTCATATCTGCCATCTCTAGTCTTCGGTCAAGTGTTTTACTTCTAACTTTGCTTTGGTCAGTGCCACGGCATGTAAAACTACAAGGGCTGGATGTCAATAGAGCATGGAAAATGGTCAAGGAGCATTTACAGGAGGTTATGGCTGATTGTATACCTAGGGTCCGAATAGTAAAACAAGTAGGGGTTAAATGGATGAATACGACCATTAAGCTTGAGCTGCAAAAAAAGAAACAACTGTGGAGGGAATTTAAAGAGAAAGGTGACCTGCAGGCACATGAACAGTATAAAGCCCAGGCCAGAAGGGTAACGAGTGTGGTAAAAAAAGCAAAAACAGATTATGAAAGGAAACTAGCTATGCAAGCTAAAGAGAATCCCAAACAGTTCTTTCGATATGCTGCAAGCAAAAAAAAACTGTACATGGCAGAATGATTTTAAGGAATGCCGATGGTAAGGAGGTCACTGAATCAGTCGATATAGTGGAATTACTGAGCGAGCACTTTGCAAGAGTATATCATCCAGGTGGTGGTGGCATTGAAAGAATGAAGGAACGATTAGTTTATACGGGAATTGTAATGAATGAAGTGGAGGTGAATAGTCTATTACAGAACCTTAATGTGAATACATCTGTGAGACTGGATGGTATACCGGCACGGGTCTTACGTGAAGCAGCTAAAGAATTATTAGTGCCCTTCACCATGTTGTTTAATCTGAGTCTCAGGTCTGGTTTAGTCCTGAAGGTGTGGAAAGAGGGGGAAAATAGTTCCACTGCATATCCAAGACTACTGTTGCAAATTACCGACCGATCAGCATATCAGGAGTCGTTGTCAAGTTCTCGGAGAAAGTAGTCAAGGGAAAAATACAGGAATGGATTGATGAAAATGAGCTACTATACAGGGGACAGCATGGCTTTGTGAAGGGTAGATCATGCCTCAGTAACTTGCTCAAGTTTTATAACACAGTGATGGCTGAACTGGATAAGGGCAATGGGTTTACAGTGATCCTACTGAACCTTGCTAAGGCCTTTGACAGGATACCACATGGAATTCTAATCAGTAAACTGCAACATATGGGGGATGGATAGATATAGGGTTGGTGAGATGTATAGGAGGGTGGTTCATGGAGAGATATCAGAGAGTGGTTAATTCAGGAGTAGAGTCCAAAAGACAGCCTGTGACTAATGGTGTGCTGCAGGGTTCTGTTCTTGGACCACTGCCCTTTAATTTGTTCATTAACAATATAGGAAAGGATCTGAGAGGAACTCTTCATTTGTTTGCTGATGATGCAAAGTTGGGTAGAGCAATAGTTAATATACAGAATGTCAAAATTTTGCAGGATGATTTGGATAGTTTGGAGGGCTGGGCTAAGGAGAATGGATGTCAATTTAATGTGGCAAAATGTAAGGTTATGCATTTTGGGATGAAAAGATTAGCAGCAGTATACCACATTGGTGGAACTGTACTCCAGGAGATTGACGAGGTGGGATTTGGGAGTGTTGGTGGATAGGGAGATGAAGTTTACGGGGGCACATTGCAAAAGTTGCTAAATCAGCCCAATACTTGGTTGCTAAAATATACTTTGACGAGCAGAGACAAACAGGTTATTGTTCCTCTGTATCGAGCCTTGATAAGATCCCACCTAGACTACTGTGCCCAAATTTGGGCACCAGGGTTTCTTCTTGATGGGGAGGAGGTGGAGAGGATCCAGAAGCGAGTGACCAAGATGATAGCAGGTCTATGGAATGAACTTTATGAGAACAGGTCGAAGATTTGTGGGTTGCAGAAATTGGTTGATAGGCAGAAAAGGGGTGATATGATTGAGACATTCAAATTACTGAAGGGTTTCTATAAGATTAATTCAGAAGATATTTTTGAGAATAGGACTGGTGGTGGGAGGACTAGGGGCCATCCATGGAAGCTGGGCAAGTGTGTGGTTAGCAAGGGTGTTAGAGAGCTAGGTTTTTACTTGGAGAGTGATGAATGAGTGGAATAAGCTGTCAGATTCTGTTGTGGGTGCCATGACTGTAAATGAGTTCAAGGCGAAGTATGATAGATACCGTGTGAATGTTGAATAGTTGTTCTTGACATGATGTTAGGGCCTACCTTGATGAGTCTAAGGACTCCTTGGAGTTGCCCATACTACTACTACTGCTACTACTACTACTAATAATAATAATAAATTACCGGAGGATGTGTGCATAAAAAAGATGTCCAACAATGGTAAACTAGTAGCTTTTTTTTTCCATGCTGAATTGAATACACAGATAAAGGCTATTGATCCGTTGTAGGAAAGTGGTAAGTTCATTTTCAGAATGAGGCCAAAAACAAAAACATCATCAACATAATGAAACCAATGAGAGGGTTGGGAAAGAATGGATGAGAACAAAGTATCTATCTTCCAGATGGTTCAAAAAATAGTCTACCAAAGATGGAGACAGACGGCTACCCATGGCAGTGCCTTCAACCTGTCTATAGATCTTGTTTTTCTAGCTGAAATATTCTGATTCTATAACAAATTCAAAAATCCTCGCAATATCAGGAGAGTAATCATCAGTAATCAAGAGTAATCAGAATGTTGGTAAAGAGGGAAAGAATGTCAGAGTTGGCTGGCAAATCCAACACTCTTGTATTTGAATATCCTGGATTTTCTCAAGAGAATGTGTGGAATTCTTAATGAATGATCTGGATTGTCCAGTATGGGCAGGTAATAAACGTGAAAGAAATTTAGCAATTCTATAGGTGAGAGAGTCAATACAATTCACGATGGAAATTGTCTCATTGGATAACTTTCTTTATGAATTTTTGGGAGGCCACATAAACAAGGAGTTCTTCCAAAATGAGTGAGCAACTTGTCCAAAGCATTTTGATCCCAACTAATAACTTCATCAAGCAGCTTATTTAATTCGTGTTTTTGTAGGGTTGTAACTAATGTCTTGATAGGTAGGGGTATCTCTGTAAAAAGCAGTCTATCTTCCACTCATAGTCAGCCTTATCCATTACCACAAGTTTTCCTTTATCTACTTTTGAAATAGATATATTGTTCTTTTACCTTAATGCAAACAGCACACGGGTTTCAGCACTAGATAAATTACATGATAAATTCATGATAAATTACATGATAAATCACTAGATAAATTACATTTTCCTTTATCTACTTTTGAAATAGATATATTGTTCTTTTACCTTAATGCAAACAGCACACGGGTTTCAGCACTAGATAAATTACATGAAGGTAATTTGCTTTTAAAGAGTAGAGAAGCAACTTCAAAGCGTAGTTTATTAGCATCTTTGCTTGAAAGTACTGACAGACTGCATTCGATGTTATGCAAAAAATCAAGATTTTTTTGGAAGAAGTTGTGTTGGAGAGGTTGGACTAGGATCCAGAAACAAAAATAGATGGATAATAGCAGTATTCTCTGTAGTCAGCAGTGGTTTATTAAAGGGGGGGGGGGGGCATATACAGTAGTATATTTGGCTTTTGCAAAGATCTTTGATAGAATTTACTATTTTATTTAGAATTTGATAGAACAGATGGCATTTACTTACCACATAACAAGTTAAGTAAATTAGAACAGATGGTATTAGATAACAGATTAAAGAACTGGATAAGCAAATGGCTGTCAGATAAGTATCAACAAGTTGTGTGTTTGAGACGGGAGATTTTACACAGAATGGAGGAAGATGGCATAAAACAAGAGGCTATCTAGAAGCTGTATAACGAGAGTGTGAGCAAGAGAGTGAGGAGTTAAGATTCTTGCATAGTTAGTAACTGCTGAATGGAATGCAATGCCTGAGAGTGTTTCAGATTGTTATGAAATACACAGAAACAGTGAATGTGTTTAAAGCAGCATTTGCTTATCCTGAATTTAACAGCATACGCCTACTACAATGAGTCTTTTGATTTCACAGAGATCAAAAATTCAGTGTTATACTCACATAATTTGAACCATGATGGGCCTGTGCTGCGTAATGTGGTATTCGCCATAAGATTCTCTTCACACAATTACATGGTTAGCTGCATAATTAGAATAATCACTCAACAATGAACAGGTTGGGGATTAGAATTCCTCTGCTGGCATGAATGTTTTCTGAATGTCTTTATGAAAAAGATGAATTTCACTACCAATGTGAGATTACCAACTACCACTTCTGCTTACTGGAAGGTGGGAAGGTGGTGCTGGTCTCATACTGGTTTCTATAGCATGATTTCTGGATTATCTAATCCTAGAGTCTCACCCACTATACTAATGCTAATGTACTATAAGCTGGAAGCCTTTCATGGGTAAAATTCACATAAGAAAAATTGATACTATTTAGAGTTAGAGCAATGGTTGCATCTTTCACTTTTAATGGAAGGATACCTCCTTCTTCCTTTAAAAGTATTGTGTTATATATTCAATTAAGGGAAAGATCTTCTGCCCACAGTTCTATATATTCACCCTCTTCATTGGTTTCTTGATATGCTCAGTGCACACCATGGCTGTTAAAATCACCAATAAATATGTGGATTTGCTGTTAATATCGTCAGATGGTTAACATCCTTAAAACTTTATACTGGATGGGGGAAGGGTTGTAAATAGATAAGACTACAAAGTTTCTTATTCCTCCACCAACCCACACAAACACTCACTGGTGACTTCATATCTTCATATTCAGTAAGGTCTGGTATGCTCATCCCTCATTTTACAAAGTCACTGAGAACAAGAGGAGGAAGAAGAAAGAAAAGAGCCAACACCAATCCAGGGAAGCTTTAAAGCAAATAGATGTGCTATTTGGTGAGACTAACAATGGATACAATGAAACAAAAAAAAGCATTACACAGAATAGTTAAGCTAAGTTTCTGCTACTTATATATAATTTACTTTTGCTGTGATATAAATAATACAAATAGCTCTATTAGAAACATATTTATATCAATACAAAGATAATGTGCTATTACTTACCATATTCCTTTACTTCAAACCGTGTGGTTGAATTTAGCTGAAACTGAAATACATATTTTTTTTTTAATTTTTCAGATAAAACAATAAATGAAGTTTAACTTATTTTAAGAAGGAATAACATACTATATTTATTGACCATCTGAAAAGAGAGAGAATAAGATATATTAGAAAACTGTTTAAATTAGAAAAATCTTTAATCCACAGTATTTTAGTAATAAGGTGTGACACCTTTTGATTACTTGTATATGGAAAAATGACTTCAACCTAGTTATCACTTCTGGATCTGGCTACCACTGATGAGACCTCAATAAAGGTCGAAATGGGTCTGGGTAGTGACCCTTTCCATAATGCAGAGCATTATACATGTCTGTAAGGATATGTGCTTTGCATTATGGGACTAAGGCAAGTGATGTGAAGTCATTAGCCTCTATATACAAGTAGTCCAGTTGTGAAGTTACTTGACATGCAAACTTTGTTTGCTTACACTTGGATAAAGGATTAAACCAAGAATATAATTTGTGGGCATCTTTAATTTATTGTACACTGGAAAATGTTGTGAAAACCTTATAAAATACATACACACTATATTTATTGACAATCTGAAGAGAGAGAATAATGCCCTCTGGAAAATGATGTCAAGAATTTAAGAATAATGAAGCTAAATGAAAAGTACAACTATAATAAAAAAGGCAAAATCATATTATGAGTACCTAACCAAAATAAATCCTAGGAAGTTTTCTGATTATGTGAAAAGGATGATGTTGATGAAAGAAGAACCTTAATGCAGACAGTAGCAATTAATAAATTATATCAAGAAGAAACAGCTGAATCATGGAATGAAACTTCACTAAGATATGTTATCCAGATGAAAAAGATAACACCTGATATGGGAAGAAAACAAACCGATGAGAGAATGACAGTTAATGAACTAGAGGCAAAACATAATGGCAAAATGTTGATGAAAATATGATGTCAAAATTTTTAAATTGTTATGAAATAAATATCGGTTAAATAATTGTTATGAAATAAATCAAGGAAAAGAAGGAGTAGCCATAGTATTCAACACAAAATACGAGGCTAATCTTCTTGAATGGCAGTCAGTCTCAAGTAGAGTAATGTGGGCAAATATGAGAATGGGGAACTGGACAATGAGACTTATTTGTGCCTATGGTCCCACAGAAGGTTCTACTAAGGTAGAAGTGGAGGAATTTTTTGAGGCTTTAGAAAAAGCAACTGACACAATGAAAAATGAAAAGTTGGTCCTTGTTGGGGATCTAAATAGTAGAGTAGGAAATGATTGTGAGACATACAAAAATATTTTGGGAAAATTTGGAGAAAAGAGCAAAGCTAATAATAATGGCAAATATCTGTTGGATTTCTGCTCAGGACATGGACTGGTTATTACTAACACCATGTTCCAACATAAAAATGTGCACAAATTCACATGGAGAGAAGAGGCTAGGAATAAGAAAAGTCTCATTGACTATGTTATTGTTGATAGTGATGTTTTCTCCCTGGTGCAGGACACCAGAGTGTACAGAGGATTTGAAATTGGAAGTGATCACTATTTAGTCTTGAGCAGGATAAAATTGAATTTCATATTGAAAAGAATAACATGTAAGAAAGTTTTAAAGCGAATAAAAGTTGAGCAGCTCTCAGATGTAAACTGTAGACTAAAATACAGAAATATTATTGAAAAGAAAATGAAAGAGTTTGAGAACAGGAATCAAACCTTGGAGATTCAGTGGCAAACTCTGAAGAAAACATTGATTGATTCTGCCAGAGAGGCATGTGGTGAGGTTGTGTGCAAGGATAAAAAAATCAGAACTCCCTGGTGGACACAGGAAGTTAAAGAGGCAGTGAAGGAAAAGAAGAAAGCATATCAAAAGTTCCTGGCAAATAAGTCAGCTTTTACTCTTACAGAATACAGAGACAAATGTAAGAAAGCTAAACAGTGTGTAAAACTAGCTAAACAAAAGTCATGGGAGGACTTTGGCAAGAATATAGAAAATAAATATCAAGAAGGTGGCAAAATATTCTGGAGGTTGTTGAAGAAGCTTAGGAATGGAGGAAAGAGTGCTGTAAAAGGAATTAGAGATGATAAAGGTGAAATGAAAACAGGAGAAAAAGATATCCTTGAAGTATGGAGTAATTACTTTGAAAAACTGCTAAATGAAACAAGCAGTGATGACAGCACAGTGATAAAAAACACTGACCAGGCATGCAGTCAGGAATACATATCCATACTTGAAGTAGAAAAAGCCATCAAAGGCTTGAAATGTGGAAAGGCAGCAGGAGTAGATGATATTCGACCAGAAATGCTGAAGTATGGTGGTATAAGAGTCTTACAGTGGCTGCACTGCATAGTTCAGAAAGCCTGGACAGAGGGACGAATTCCCGATGATTGGAGTAGAGCTCTCATAGTACCCATATATAAAAAGGGAAATAAAACTGAATGTGAGAATTACAGAGGTATTTCCCTACTGAGTGTTCCTGGCAAGATCTATGCAAGTATACTTGAGAAACGGTTGAGAAGAATTGTGGAAGAAAAGCTTGGTGAAGAACAAACCAAATAGAGGCTGTCAGGATCAGATCTTCACTTTACGACAAATAGTCGAGAAAGCATGGGAATATAACAAAGATCTGTATTTAAGTTTTGTCGATTTGGAAAAGGCATATGACAAGGTGCCAAGAGAGAAGCTATTCAATACGCTGCAGTTATATGGTGTCAATGGGGCATTATATCAAGCAATACTTAGTCTTTATTTGAGTTGTGAGTCAGCAGTTAGAATTGAAGGAAGTACAGGAAGATGGTTTAATGTTAAATCTGGTGTGAGACAAGGATGTACATTATCCCCTCTGTTATTCATTATCTATATGGATCACATTATGAAGGAAAGTGGTATTAAACATGATATCAAAATTGGAGATGTTAATGTCAGCTCTTTGCTTTATGCGGATGATGTTATACTTCTAAATAAATCCGCTACAAGTCTGCAAGATTCTCTGACTAAATTGAATAGCTGTTGTAATAGATATGGTATGAAGGTCAGCAATAAAAAGACAAAGACAATGAAAATAGGCAGAATCATTGAAAATGTCAACTGTGTTGTGAATGGAGAACCTGTGGAACAAGTAAAACATTTCAGCTACTTAGGCACAATTTTTACTGAAGATGGTATATTTTTACTGAAGAAACTAAATATAGAAATAGACAACAGAATCAGCAAAGCTGGTATCGTGGGAAGTCAATTGAATAAATTCATATGGAATAAGAAAGAAATTAGTTGGAACACTAAATTAGCTGTATACAAGACTGTGTTCAAACCAATTTTAACTTATGGATCTGAGAGCTGGGTCAGAAGTAAAACACTTGACCAAAGACTAGAGACCGCAGATATGAGAGTCCTGAGAAAGATTAGAGGCATGAACAGATGGCATCAATGGCAATATCATATTAAAAATGAGGATATTAGGAAAGAACTTGACATTGTCAGCATCCAGGAATGCGTTAGCAGAGCTAATCTCAGATGGTATGGTCACTTAAATAGAATGGGAGAGGAAAGATTAGCAAAATAAGTGTTCTCTGCCAGGTTGGCAGGAAAACGACCCAGAGGAAGACCAAGATATAGGTGGATTGATACGGTACAAAGTGCCTTAGACGATAGAAATATAAGATCTGATAATGTTGGAGTCTTGACAAGTAACAGACTGATTTGGAGGAAAATTGTAGATAGGAAGTTAGTAATGATGTAATTTTTTCATGTAGTACTGTCATATCCTGTACACCCCTTGAGGGTACATGGCAGGAATTTGATGATGATGATGATGATGATGATGATGAAATAAATATTTACTTAATGATATAAAAATTATCTCTTAATAGCATATACAGTAAACCCTCGATTTTACGTCCTCAATTTAATGGACTTCGGATTTAACAGACAATATTTTTGGTCCATATGTCACATGTGAAAATTAACACCCTGTTAATTTTAAAATGCTTTTAACCAAGATTTGCTTATAATTAAATTAACAATTTTTTTGTTATTAATTTCCTGTTATTTTTAACAAACTTTGGTGAATAGGCCACCATATGTTGGAAAAGCACTGTAGTAATTTAGCCGACATAAATGAGTCACCGCTCATAAAACATATTCAGCGAATGATTAGTACATGATCACACCAATCATGTTGTAAATGGTTCTTTTGTCGCATGGCATGACTTTTTGCAGCAGTTTTAATGCGTGCCGGCCGATGCATTCGGAAAATCTACTTTATTATATAACAGACTTTCGGATGTAACAGACACTCCCCTCACCCGAATTAGTCCGTTATATCGAGGTTTACTGTATATATTGTACATGAATGTTATATTCGGACAATAAGGATCAAGAAAAGGAAGGAATAATGATAGCATTCAACACCAAACATGAAGATAAGATAAATTTACTGAGTGGAAAGCAGTTTTGAGTAGAGTTATGTGGGAAAATTTCAAAATTGGAAAATGAACAATGAATTTGTTCCTATGGTCCCATAGAAGTTTCTCCTAAGGAAGAAGTGGAGGAGTTTTCCGAATCACCAGAAAAGGCAACTGAAAAGATGAAAAAAGTGGTACTTGTTGAAAATCTAAACAGGAGAGTAGGAAGTAAACCTCACCAGGCATACAGAAATGTTTTAAGAAAATTTGTAGAAAAGGGAAAGGCTATTAACAGTGGTAAGTATCTGTTGGATTTTTGCTCAGAATATGGACTAGTTGTTATTAACACCATGTTCCAACTTAAAAATGTGCACAAGTTCATGTGCAAAGAAGACACAGGAAATAAAAAAAGCCTCATTGACTATGATATTGTTGATGGTGATATCTTCATGCTAGCTAGGATACAAGAGTGTACAGAGGATTTGAAATTGGAAGTGAATATCACTAAAATTTAAGTAGGATAAAACTGAATATCACATTTAAAAGAACAGTATGTAAAAAGTTTTAAAAAGAATTAAAGTTGAGCAGCGTTTACAAATAAACTGTAGACTCAATTATACAAACATTATCGAAGAAAAAACAAAACAGCTTGAAAACAAGAAACAAACCTTGGAGTCTCCGGACAAACTCTGAAGAATACATTGATTCAGCTTGGGAGGCATGTGGTGAAGTTGTGTGCAAGGATAGAAAAATAGGAATGCAATGTGGACACAAGAAGTTAAAAAAATCAGTCCTGAAAAAGAAGAAAGCATACTGAAAGTTCCCAACAAATATGTTGGCAAATGTTCTAAAACAATACAGCGAAAAATGTAAGAGAGGTAAGCTATGTGTGAAAGTAGCTAAAGTCATGGGAAGACTTTGGTAAGATTAAAGAAGATAAATATCAGGAAGTTGGCAAAATGTTCTCGAAGTTATTGAAAAAACTTAGAAATGGAAGAAAGCACACTGTAAATGGAATCAATAATGGAATAAACGAAAAGTGAAGATAAGGATCTCCAAGATGTCTGGAGTAATTACTTTGAAAGACTGTTAAATAAAACAAGCAATGACAGAAATATAGTATGAAATTTTCAAGAGAAATGTAAACAGAAGTACACATCAATACTTAAGGTAGAAAAATCTGTCAAAAACTTGAAATACAGAAGGGTGGCTGGAGTAGATGATATTCGACCAGAAATGCTTAAATATGGAGATATAAAAGTCATGCAGCGGCTACACTGTGTTATTCGGAGGACCTGGTCAGAAGGTCAGATTCCAGATAATAGTTTACCATCTATAAAAAACGGGAATACAGCTGAATGTAAGAATTACAGTGGAATTTCTCTATTAAGTATTCCAGAAAAGAACTATGCAAGCATTCTTGAAAACAGAGACAAAGATTGATTAAGACTGTGGAAGAAAAACTTGGAGAAGAACAAACTGGGTTCAGACCAAATGGAGGTAATCAAGATCAGAGTTTCACTTTATGAAATAGCTGAGAAATCATTGGAATATGACTAGGATCTGTACTTAAGTTTTGTAGATCTGGAAAAGGCATATGACAAGGTGCCTGGAGAAAAGCTTTTCAAAACACTACAATTATATGGGGTAAATGGAACATTATACAGAGCAAATCATAGTCTATATTTAAGTTATAAGTCAGCTGTTATAACTGAGATGATTTTACATGAAACCATCCTCCTGGATGGTTTCATGTAAAATCAGGTATAAGACAGGGATGCAGATTATCTCTACTCTTGTTCATCATCTATATGGATCACATTATGAAAGAAAGTGGCATTAAACCTGATATTAGAATTGGAGATATCAAATTTAGCTCTTTGCTTTTAGGCAAATGATTGTGTCCTAAACACATCCAGTGCAAATCTCCGGGTTTCTCTAACTAAATTGAATAACAGGTGTAATAAATTAGGCATGAAAATCAGCAATAAAAAAGACCAAAATTATGAAAATAGACATGAATAGAAACCTTCAGGAACACAGAAAACTTAGCTGGATTCTGAATGAAGAGCCTATAAAACAAGTAAAATCTTTCAACTATTTAGACACAGCTTTTAAGTGATTCTGGCAAGTTATATCTGAAAATAGACAATATAATAAGCAAAGCTAGTATTGGTGGTAGCCAGTTGAAGAAATTGACATAGATTGATATGGGTTAAGAGAGAAATTAGCCAAAACACCAAATTAGCAGTACAGACAAGACAGTATTTAAACCAGTTTTAACTTATGGATCTATGAGTTGTATTAGAAATAAAGCATTTCATCAAAGACTAGAGGCCATAGATATGAGTGCTGAGAAAAATTAGGGAAGTGAACAGATGGCATAAATGGCAGAATCATATTAAAAATGAAGGTATCAGAAAGGAACTTGACATTGTTAGCATTCAAAAATGTGTGAGCAAAGCTAACCTAAGGGTGGTATGGACACTTAAATATAATGGATGAGGAAAGGTTAGCAAAACAGGTATTTGATACCAAGGTGGCAGGAAAGAGATCGAGAGGAACACCAGGTCTAGGTCGATTGATTCAGTCAGAAGTGCCTTAGAAGAATGAAATGAGAATGAAATGTTAGATATGACAATAATAGAGTATTAAAATAAATAAATAAAAAATGTAATAAGAATAGATGGATGAGCATCAAATTCTTTTGTGAAGACAGGCAAAGTATAAATTTGGGGGGGGGAGGGCATCGATGATAGCAGAGGAGTTATGCTATCATCGATGATAATAGATGATAGCAGAGGAGTTATGTTAATCCAAGGTAGAGATGGAGGGAACAAATAGAGACTGTGGTCTGAGATGGTATGATGTGAGGTAGACAAGAATAAGATGAAGTATGCAGTTGGATAATGGTATAGACCTCTATAATGCTATAGATTTGGCATTATGTGCCTATAAAAATTATTTATTAGAATGAAATCTAATTGCAGAGAATCAGCAAAACAAGATCATCTTGGAAGGAACACTGAAGATGTGTATGAATAAGTTCAGCTAGGATGTTCAGATGTAATAGTGATATGTAATATCCATGTTATTTGTATCACTATTACATCTGAAACAGTGATATGAATATTTTTACAAATTATTTATGTTAATATATTATTGGTTTTGGTTCGTAACACGTATATCGGCACTTGCAATATGCTCATCATTGATATTATTATTCTCAAAATGAAATGTGAAGCATTTGAAATTTTGCTGTACTTACTAGATTCTGATAATTTTGTTACTTTCAATCTTGTTATTGTAATTTTAAATTATCAAGTGGTGTGTTTTGTAAAGCCAATCTTATTATGCCAACAGAGACAACATATCAGCCATTATACTTAACTTTTCAATTGCCACTTACATGGAGTGCACATGCCCGTCAAGGAGTTTGATGGGTGATTGACAGCTGACAGAAAGAGCATTTAGTATTGAAGTAATAAGGAAAAAACAAGTGTGTGCTAACAGAAGAGCTAACGTAGACTGGAGAAATTTTGTTGTTAGAAAGTTTTTTAAGTTTCTACATGACAGTCAGAAGAATATTAATAGAAGATTTCGAAAAGGAATCGTAGAACTGTGAGTCTTTAAACTGGAGGAGTTGAGATTGTCAACAAGCAAATAAAAGCAGTCAATGTTTTAATTGAATGTTCAAGGAAACACTGATTAGAAAGTTTCATCTGTCTTAAGGGCGTTGGATATATTTGTTATTTCTACTAGAAAGGGCGATGGAATTAGCTAAACTTAGATATGTTGTTTTCGAAGTGGTAGAAGAAACTTTTTTCTCTGGTACAGTAAATTGTGTGTCAAATTGAACTGCAAGAGGTAAGAATATTTATACTTCAGTGAATTCAGAGTATTTATACTTCAGAGACAGGAGGAATAATATTGTGTGCTACATAAGGGTGATAAGAAAAGATCCTATGGAAAAGAAGAGAATTTTATATTTTTGGAAATGGTCCTAACAAAGAAACTAACTATGAACATTTCTGTTGTTGTGAAAACATGGTGTTTAGTCTGGTAGATGTGATTAAGTATATGTTAAACAATCCAGTAATAAAATGTCAGAGAATGAGTAATTTTAATATTTTTTGATAAGAGAATCTCTAAAGTGTACATTTATTTTAGAAGGCCTTGGATCCAGTTATTTTTGTAGTTATGTAATTTTATTTAAAGTGTATATATTGTTTTAGTTTTATTAAATCTGTATATTTTTGTATCTGGTCTTGAGTCAGTGATTTTCCGGATTCTAAAAGAAAGAGTTAAAAGTCATTGCACCAATCAGAATTGAACCCTTGTGTAAATACTAAACACTCAGGGTATAAAAAATCTCTTTACAGAGATCAATCTCTAAACAAATGGGTTTGGACATTCTGAATGTGTATCTGGAGAGAGAAAAGAGATAGTTGCCCAACTGAGCCAAGCAGACTGCAGGTTTAAGTATAGCAATCCCTTGATTAATGCACTTAATGCGTTCTTCAAAATGGGTGTATTCATTGAAAATGCACTAATCAAATATAATAACCTATGGGAAAAAGTAAAATTCGTTCCTCAAATTTCTTTTTTTTTTACCGTTAATTTTTTTTATAAAAGAATTAGGGTATGTCTCAGGGCTTAGTTAAAGGAAAATCATGAAGCTGAAAGAGAATAAAACATATTCAGAATATAAATTTATTATTCTACTTCTTAACAAAGAATTGAGCTAACATAGTTTGGTAGGCATTCTGTTTCTTTTTTTCATACAACTGCAGTATAGCCCTATTGCCTCTTCTAATCTTCTGCAAATTTTACTGCTTCTCTTTTCATTAGGGTCAGCCTCTAAGCAATGGTGCTTAAAAGCTTCACTGTGTGAAAAATATTTTCAAATTGTGAAATCTGTTTTGGCTGGCCTCAGTGGCTAAATTATATTCTTCAGGATCTTCCCACTGTACCTCTAAATTTAGCAGGTCAGAATCATTCAATTCCTCCAAATGAGACAACTCTTGGATGTTATCATTGTCAATCTCATCAAAACCCAGTTCATACCTGATGTTGGCAATTTCCTCAGCAATATTGTTCATTTCATTTGAAAAGCCTCTAAAATCATTTGCACAATGTAGAAGGCTTCCAATTGGCTCGCATATTGCTAGCAGTAATTTCATTTGACTTTGCAACTTAATAACCAGGCTGAGATTTCTCTGATTTGGCCAGAAAAGGAAGGCATTCGCTTCCAAAAAAGGCCAATTTCATCAACATTAAATATTTGCTGGTCACAATAGCCCCCCCTTCTTTCAACAATTTTCTTCAAAATCTCTGGATAATTTGTGGCCACCTCTTTATCTGCACTTGCAGCTTCACCTGTGATTCAAACATTATGCAGGCTATTTCTCTTTTTGAAACACTCAAACCATCCATCCACAACTAACGTGGAATTCTTTTTTTTCATCATTGATAGCCCTTTCTTTCAAGGTTGCAAAGAGACAATGCTTTTGATTTAATAAGGCTAGTGTTTAGAGGGATCCATTTTTGGTTACAATCTTCGATTCATGTAAAAAGACATCTCTCTAATTCAATCATTATAATACTTTGATTTCGAGTGATCTGCATGATGAATTTGAAGCAGCCTTTGTATTCATAGCAACTTTGCTTAAAATTGCTCTTATAGTTGATTCATCCATTTTGTGTTCTTGTCCTATCTTTACTCTGGATTTGCCTTGTTCATTTTTCTTCCAATGAGGTTACTTTTTGAATCTTTTTCACACTTCCACTATTTTTCTCAATAATGCTTTTATTCATGATTAAAGGTTGGGAAATTACTTTAAAATAAAAAGGTAAGGAAAATAATTGCAATGGAGGCATGAGATATCAGCAAAATACTGTGTAATTAGCAGACTACGTAAATTTTGGTGGTAAATTTGGAACATAATGTACATGGAAATAGTATAGTATGACGTTAAAAAAATCTTTGTAAAATGTTTTAAATAGGTAACTAAAGTATTTCATCCTGATGAGTGATTTTTTAAACTAGTTTGCCATAAAATAATGTATAGATAGAAAATTTTTAAAATCTGTAACATTTATTTTTAAGATGTATATAGACGCACTAATCAAATTTTTAGAGGTGCATTAATTGCATTTTGGTACAGAAAAAAATGACACACTAATCGGAGACACGTTAATTGAGGGATTGCTGTATGAGAAAAAGTGAGGAGGTAACTTGTTATGTCTAAACACAAATGTGAGCAGCACTAAATACAAAATAATTGAGTTTGTTGCTTTGATGAATACACTGGCGTAAAATTGTTGGCATTGGTGAAACTTGGCCTTCAGAGTCAACTACTATAATAACTGGAATTGAGTGTAAAGGGTATAGTATTTTCAGGAATGACAGAAGAGACAGGACTTTTGTGGGGGGGGGGTACTACTAACAATATCAGTTAGCATAGAAACTGATGAAGCTGGGTATGAAGACATGCATCACCAAATTACCCTGATGGGTGCTAAACAGGTAATTAGTATGGGTGACTTAAATTATCCAAATACAGGTAGTCGTCGACTTACGACCTATGCGCTTTACAACTGATCGACTTACGACTGCATCTCACACCGCGTTTCAGTATGAACTACTGTAACAGATTTTTCTACTACACTCGCACGCCCTATCCATGTGGTCCCCGTAGCCGGGAAGCCTAATGAGAACGGTTGTGCATAGCGTCAGCCCACTGCCCAGTAACGTGTGTTTGGCGCAATTCATGCATCTCGATCTCTGTTTGCATACATATTACTTTCACTATTTTTGGTTCAGTTATAATTTGTGTTACAATTAGAAATTTTTTAAACCCCTAAACATGTCAACCAAGAGGAACGTACCTTTGTCTACTCCTAGACCTCAAGAAAGCAAGAAAGGCCATTGATTTAGACACAAAATTGAAAGTGATCAAGCAGCATGAAGAAGAAAAGAAGGTGAACGCGATTGCACATGATTTTAAGTTATCTCATTCTACAGTGTCGACGATTTTGAAAGATAAAGAAAGGATTCGTGAAGTTGTTAAAGGTTCAGCACCCATGCGAGCAACAATGATAACGAAACAACGTACAGGGCCCATCGATGAAATGGAAAAATTGTTGTTTCTTTGGATGGAAGATCAGATACAGAAGCGAACACCCTTAAGCTTTCTTACAGTGCAGTCAAAGGCTAGAAGTCTCTTTCAGACACTGAAGGAACGTGCCAGAAAAGATTACACTCAGACATTTATAGCAAGTACAGGATGGTTCAAAAGATTCAAAAGAAGATTCAACCTTCATAGGTTCGAGTCACTGGAGAATCAGCAAGTGTGGATGTGGAAGGAGCTCAAGAGTTTGTTAAAAGTCTGGATGAAATAATTACATTAGGAAGGTATCAACCTCCTTCTGTAATTGTTGTGGAAAAGGATGCCAGAACACACTTACATTCAGCAAGACCAAAAGCATGCCTGGTTTTAAGGCACTTAAAGATAGGCTGACTTTGCTCCTTGGCAGGAACATCGCAGGTTTTAAACTGAAGCCTTTTTTAATTTATCATTCTGAAAATCCCCGTGCGTTCAAGAATGTAAACAAGCACACTCTGCCTGTATACTTCCATTCAAACTGAAAAGCCTGGATGACTCAAACATTGTTTGAAGACTGGTTTCTAAATCGTTTTGTACCTCAAGTTCATGAATATTGCTTCGAGAAAGAAATTCCTTTCAAAATTGTATTAATCTTGGATAATGCACCTGGCCATCCACCTCACCTAGACCACCTCCATTCGGATGTAAAGTTTTTTATTTGCCGCTAAATAGAACTCCACTCATTCAGCCTATGGACCAAGGAGAGATTGCCACATTTAAGGCACACTATCTTTGAAACACTTTCGCCCAAGCTATAGCCGCAACAGATGCTGATTCAGAACTATCTTTGTGAGAGTTTTGGAAACAGCACAATATTTATAAATGCATCAAAAATATTGCAGCTGCTTGGGAGGCTGTGACAAAGAAATGCATGAATGGAATCTGGAAAAACTGTGTCCAGTGTTTTGTTAATGATGAATTTGATCATCATTAAACATTTCAAGTTCATGATAGTGAACATGAACTTGAAATGATTACGGAAAATATTGTAACACTGGCAAATGGACTTTCTTTAGACATTGAAGTGGAAGATATTTCTTATCTATTTTCTACATATGTTTTGTTTAGTTCTTTAAGATAAAATTATTTTAGGTTTTATACAGTATTTGATATCTTTTTCATAATATTTTTTATTTTTGTAAATAGTAAACCAATTGTGTTGTACACAGTGTCTGATTTACCTAAACTGGTCCGACTTACGTCCAGATCACTTTACGACCGGTCGGTCAGACCCTAACATGGTCGTAAGTCGACAATTACCTGTATTGATTGGGTAGCTGAGAAAGCTCATGATAAAAATGAAGAAGAATATATTGAGCTGTTCAAGATAGCTTTCTCAAACAGCATCTGAAAGGAGCTCAGGAACAAATTAGTGATTCATCAGAAGGTGTCCCACAGTAAAGGATGTGACTGTTCTGCCACCAGCTAGAGACAGTGATCATGCTATACTCACCTAGGAAGTAGCCAATTATATGGATGTTACAATCAGGTTACATGCTGAACTATAAATCTGGAAATCATAACAAACTCGAAAAAATATTATCTTTCATGCCATGGTACAAGTAACTTAATGGGAAGGATATCAGCAGTGTATGAGAAGTTGAAAAGATGCATAAATGATGCAGTATCTGAATGTGTCCCTAGAGTTCAAAAAACAAATAAGATGGGAGTGAAATGGATGTGCAATCTTATTAAGCAAGTGATCCATAAGAAGAAGTGAAGTAGAAAGAATATTGCAAAAATAAGAGCAAGAGAAGTGATGAAATATATAAAGTGCAGACCAGAAAAGTTATGAGTATTGTACAGAAAGCTGAGTTTGAATGTGAAAACAAATTGGCTATACAGGCTAAAGGCAACCCAAAAGAATTTTATCATTATGCTTCAAGTAAAAGACAGAATGAATGTAGAAGAATAACTTTACTGAATGCAGAGAGTACCCTAGTATCAGAAGCAGATGAGGTAGTACAAATAACGAGTACTCGTAATTCTCGTGGAAAGGCTTAGACGTTGGTTATGCATTTTTAACTAAGTAATTTAAGGAAATTACAACGTCACTAAGATATACATTAAAATAAATTTTAATATACTTCAATATTTCGGCAACGTCACATTGCCATTTTCAAGAAACTAAGAACAAGACACATGCATGCAAGGAACAAACAGTAAATGAGGAAGAAGCAGGAAGCTATTATTTCTCCTCAAGTCCTGATGGTGCCCTCTAGCGGGCAATGTTGGTATTCTTGGGCTATTGGGCTGAAGGTCTTCTGATCTAGGTTTCTCAAATTTGAGGAAGTCTCATGCAGCCAAATTTGTTGAGGTTCGGATTGTTTCTTAGGGCTGAAGCTGATTCCATGAAGAGCCTTTCATACTTGTATTTACTACGGTGTAATATCGTGACTTTCTTCCACCGCATGGTCAGCAAGACCAGAGTGGCTGTACTGGTGAAACCGGATGTAGTCCTTGTGTTCTGAAATTCTGATACTGGCTGTCCTGTCTGTATGGCTAAAGTAGTTAGTTTCTTGAAAATGGCAACGTGACGTTGCCGAAATATTGAAGTATGTTAAAATTTATTTTAATGTATATCTTAGTGACATAATTTCCTTAAATTACTTAGTTAAAAATGAGTACTCGTTTCATCAAAACTATCAATCCAGCATACATAACATAGTGTACAGCTCTATCTCTTCAAACAATGTGGTAGTGCTAGTACTGTGAGCTGTTGCATAACCTGGATTTGGCAACAGAGGCAGATGGGATATCACTATGTATGAGAAAGGAATGTTCAACCAAACTGGCTAGGCCCTTGATATTATTATTAAGAGAGACTTCCAGAGAGTCAGGGACTCATTGAGGAAGGCCATATACTACACACCCCAGCTATCAAACTTGTTCTTGAATTCATTCACACTGCTTGCACATACAACATCCAATGGCAATTCATTCCAATCATGCACCACTCTATGAGAATAAAAATCTAGATCTCATCCCCTTCTTAGTGACATTCATTCATTCTCAGTTTCCAAGGATGCCCTCTTGTCCTTGCCCCACCATCCATAAAATGAAAAATTCCATCAACTGAAATCCTCTATGACTCTTTCAGAAGTTTGTAAGTCTCAATCAAATCACCCCTTTTTCTCCTGTCTGCTAGTATCTGCAGTCTATAAATTCTCAATCTGTCTTCATAATCAGTATTCCACAATCCTGATATCATTTTTAACACTCTCCTTTGCACTCTCTCCACTGTATCAGAATCAACACGGAAACTAGGACACCATATCCTAGTTTCCGTGTTGATTCTGATACAGTGGAGATACAGTGTGTTCAGAAAAGTTAGTAAGAAATGTTCACCATTTCATACAGAAATGGTGAACAAAGAAACTATACTTTGCAAGAAACAGCATAGGTTTACTAAAGGGGGGGTTATGTCTGAGCAGTTTGCTCATATTTTATAATGTTATGGCCGAGTTAAATAAAGGGAATGGATACAATGTGATACAGTTAGACCTTGCTAATGCATTTGATAGGATGCCAGATGAAAGACTGTTGCATATGCTAGAAAATATGGGACTGGAATATAAATTATTGGTTTGATAAGTGGGTGGCTGATGGACAGGTATCAGAAAGTGGTATATGGGAAATGCAAATATGCCAGATTTAAAGTGACAAGTAGTATGTTCTGACAGAGAAAAGGCCTGACAGGAGATCTTCAATTGTTTGCTGATGTTGCAAAAATAGGCAGGGCAATCAGAGCAGAGATGTTACTGATACAGCATTTTCAGGATAATTTGAATAGGTTGGAAGTGTGGGAAAATGATAATGGCTATCAATTCAGTGTTAATAAGCGTAAAGTTATACACTTTGGCATGATAAGATATCCAATGGCATATTATATTGATTGAATTATACTTGGAGTAATTGACGAGTAATTATGCTTGGAGCACTTTGACATTTCAATTATCCTCTGAATTGTATTTACAATTTTTGTTATGTGAACCTTGAACTTCAAAGGATAATTGCAATGTCAATGAACAAATGAACATTGATTTCCACATAAAGATATGGAAGTCTCCCTCTTTATGAGGCCTTGATACAACTGCATCTGGAGTACTGTGCACAGATTTAGTCTCCTAGGTTAAGAGGGGAAAAAGAAGCTGTGAAAAGGGTTGCAAAGAAGAGTTACAAAGATGATATTGGGATTATGGACTATACATTACAAGGATAGATTGAAAGTGTGTGGGCTGTAGACATTGGTAGACAGGAGAAAGGGGGGGGGATATGATAGATGTCTATCTATAAACTTTTGAGAGGGCATTATAGAACAATGACAGGAGAGGACAATGGAGCATCTGTGAAAGTTAAGTTTGGGTGCAGTTAAGAAAAGGTGAGAGCTAGATTTTTCTTTTACAGAACTGTGAGTGAGTGGGGTACTTTGCCTGTTGAAGTAGTGAATATATCTAGTGCAAGTGAGTTTAAGAGAAGGTATGACAGCTAGAGTGGGTGGTGTATAACCTCCCTTGATGTGTCTGACTCCCTAGAGATATAATAATACAGACAAATCAGCCTAGCAATAAGAACTTGATGATCATTATACAGGTGATTTTTAATTGTGGTAACATAGATTGGAATGAAGAGATAGCACCTGGGAACAAAGACAATGAACTAGTCAAGTTTTTGAAAGACAACCTTAGGCAGTATGTAACAGAGGGCACATGAGACTCAAGGGTGTTGTGAATTTGATCATCTCATCAGAACATTATTATAAATGGGTTATCAAATCTTCCTCCACTTGGTGCGAGTTATCCTAATCACATGGGTAGTGGCCAGCCATGTTAGGAACTTCTGTTAAAAGAAAAAAAAAAAGGGGGGGGGGAATATATAAGTAGAACTACTACAAGCAAGACTGGTGATAATGAAAGGCTCAGGAGACAGTTTGCAGCTGTATCAAGAAATGAAGCATTGGAGGGAAAGGAGACATATATTGCTTGGACCTTATTCAATAGCTATCTGGCAGAGGCAATGTCTGAATGGTGCAGGTGAAATGAAGAAGTTAGGCATGCAATCTGGAAGAAGACACTATGGAGGCAGCACAAGATAAGTAATAATCAGTTACATGAGGAGTGCAAAGAATGGGCAAGGAGGGTGACTCACTTGGTATAAGTAGCAAAAGTGCAGCATGAACAGCAGTTAACTCATGAGTCAAAAAAGTCCCAAGGAGTTTTTTTTATATATGGCCGTTAGAAAAAAAAAAGATTATGGAAGGAGATGAAAATGATAGAATGATAGCCACTGCAGAAGATATAGATAAAATATTAACTGAACAATTCATATTTTATCTTCATGAATGTGACATTATGAAAAGCTTGATTGCAGTTGGGAAGGGTGGAAGAAGGACTGATGGAAAGTGAGGAGGAAATGTATGGGGAAGTGAGCAAACTTCACATTAATAATGGTGTATGGCTTGATAACATAACACCACGTTTGACAGAATGTTTCAGGAAGCAACAACAGTTCTGACATACTTGTTTAATGTGAATCTTACATTGAGCCAAGCCCCCCAAAGAGTGAAGAGAGGGCAAAATTTTTTTACCTCATAAGGGAAGTGATACTAAGACTTCAAATTATAGGCCAATTCCTGAGTTGTGGTTAAGTTGCTGAATTCAAATTTGGGTTGACAACAGTAGCATTCTCTTTGATGAACAGCATGGGTTTGCCAGAGGAAGATCATGTTTTAGCAAGCTATTATTTATTATAACAAGGTGATAAATGCATTTGTATAAGGAGAAATATATAGATTGCTATATTCAGATTTTGCAAAGCCTTTGATAGTTGCCATATATGACAAGCTGGTAATTAAACTGAAACAGAATTTTGGGACAACAGCTGTTTAACTTGGATGTTAATGATAATGGGAAAGGACCAAACAGCAATATGCAACTGTTTGCAGATCTATGCAAAGTTGGGTAGAACCATGAAGAGTACAGCAGTTGCTGTAGATCTGAAAGAGAACTTGGACAGATAGGGTGAATGGGCTAGTAAGTGAAGTTATCAGTTCAAAGTCATAAAGTATAAGGTTACATGTAAATTCGAGAAGCAAAGATGGGATGCAGAGCACATAATTGGTGAAATATTTTAGAAGAAGTGGAGTAAGCAGAGGATCTGGAGTTGATGGTGGATAAAAACCTAAAATTTAGGGGATATGTTATTCAAATTGCAACAGCACAATGGATTATGGCAATGATGTGGGGGACACTGATATGTAGAAGTAAGGAAATCATGGTTCTTGTTCCAGCCAGATATGGATTAAATGTTTGCAGATTTGATCACCTGGTTTTCAAAAGTATGAAGAGCTATTGGATAGGGTCCAGAGATAATTGACTAAAGTGGTTTCTGGAATGATGATTATGAAGAAAGATTAAGGAAATGCAATTTGCAGTCTAGTGGACAGGAAGGAGGAGGAGGAAGGTAAGTTGGTAAGTGCTATCACCAGGTTAATGTTAATGAGGTTTTTCGTTGAGGGTGGAGGGAACTAGAGAGCATCTCTAGAAGCTGTATAAGAAGGATATCAGATCATGGGGGGGGGGGGGTTTGCAAGGTGAGTGCTGGGCAATTGGAATGAACTGCCTGAGAACTGAAAGTGTGGAGATGCTAAATACATTTAAGACATGGAATGATGAGCAGCATTGCACAATAGGACCTCCTATGATGTATTTTGACTCCATGAAGGGCTGATGACAATAATAATGTATTTATCTACACTTACATATTGATAATCATCTACATCAAACTTATAAATGATTCAATTAATTAAAAATACAAATTTTTCATACTGCTAGCTCTATATAAAAAAACAGCACATATACATTTATTCTTTCCAAATATTTTATTTACCTTATGTCCATGGAAAATAATGACTGACCATTCACCAAATAAAGGAAAAGGTGGTAGTCTAAATGGAAAACTAAATAGTTTTCTTCCTTCATGTCTATTATTAACAACTTTGTTTTCAACTATAACATCTTGAGGATTCTGAAATTAAATACAGAAGCAATTAATTACTAAATTCTTAACTATAAATAAAACAGGATTAGTAAATATTCATATTCAACTATGAGAAGTTTACAATATATTTGCATGAAATATAAAAATTTTAAATAAATTAATTTTTGATTTTCATAGTGTAAAATGAATACTGTTTAATTTAATTTTCAAGCAAATGCAAAAAAACTGCTTATAATGAATGAGGAACAAGTGTTGAACACATAAATGGAAAATGATATCATAGTAAAAGAAATATCACTAAATGTGACACTTAAATAAAAAAGCATGAAAATAAAGTGAGCTGCTCTGTTTCAATTTATTTTTGAGGAAACAAACTGAAAACTATTTTTAACCTGAAAGACAAAAATGCATGCTTTTTTAATGAAATCAAATATGATTTGTTATAAGCTGATAAAATTTTCTTGTATCAATAAAAACTGAGCCTTAAAAAAAAGTTATTACTACTTTAGCCCTATATTAAAATGTATATTAATTTTTTTTTAAATGTGATTATAGAATATTTAATTTTTTTTTAAGTTTATTTCCTTTAAATGAAACCAATTTTCCAGCAGATAACTCAACTCATGTGTCAGTGACATCTAGCCATTACAAATAAATTTTCACACACTTTCCACTTCATTCCAAAAAGTGTTCAATTAGATTTAGATCAGGGCTCTTAGCCATTCAGTTCATTATTCTCAAACTAAGTCACAGTAAGTATTACTGTGTGACAGGTGCACTATCTTGCTGGAAATAGATATGGCCTTTTACCATAGTATACTATAAGTGCAGCATTATCCAGAACGCAGAGATACACCGTTCCATTCATAGTGGTGTTGATACAAATCAGCACACCAATTACATACCACAAGAAATACCTCTCCCAAATACATCAGCATGCTTACAGTTGCAGTAAATTTCCAGATTTTCCCAGCCAGCTTGGTTGGCCAAGTGGTTAATATATATGCTATCTAACCAACAGGTTGCAATAATTACAAACCAACATGTTTGCAATTATCTTTAGGTGGGAGGTGAATTTCATCACTCCACTTACTGAAGACTTGCAAAACCTTTAAAAAAAAGTTCCATGTTTGGTGTCTAGAGCAGAGTTTCTGGACTATTTAAAAAACAAATAAAAATACAAAAAATAATCATTAATAAAAATAAAACAAAAAATCCTTAGTTCATCTCCATGAATGCACCACAGGTTTACAATAACCTTTTGTGTAAGTGGAAAACACATTAATAAAAACATGCCTTTTGTTACCTTATAGGGAGTAAGTCAGATAGGGCTGTTTTAGCCCTATCTAACTTTTAGAGACTGAGTCAGCAGTTCAATCTCCACTGGCTGCCAATCAGAAATAGTTGGCCCAAGACTATCACTAATTTTAAGTCGCATCCAATGAAGAGATGGCTAACAAGTGCTGCCATCTCATGGTCACCAACACAATATTTTTAATGTCTAAAATAGTGTGGGTTCTATGGTCAATCTTCTTGCGTTTATAAGACAACCCCCCACCCCAAGTTTCCAGGAGGAAAAACCCACTTGCACATGCCACTTCCATTAAGCTACACAGGTTCTTAATAAAAAAAAACAAAAACAAATATCTTAATAATAAGGAAACAATCATAATAAAATTCAATAAAATAAATGATGAATACAGACTGTAACAAGATTCATTGTTCCTAGATTTCAGCCATGCAGAGTCCAGTTTTTAAGCACTACTGCAACCAGTACTGAACATTAACTCTTTGCTATCAGAGGTTTTTCTGAGAGTCAACACACCCATGGAAAATCAGCAATCTTCAGTGCATTTTTTGTACACTAGTACTCACTACAGCATACTTTTAGAACTACTAGGTAAAACTGTTCTGTTGTGAAAATGCATCCAACATGCTAGTCCTTGGAGAAAATGTTTGGATCTCCAGGTCAAGGTTCTACTTTAGCATTTCTCTTCAATCTCCATTTTTGTATAACATTTCATAATGCTTAAAAATTTAATGTCTCAAGTATGTGTCTTATGCTCAGTCCTGCGCCATGACATCCAACAAAACCCAAACACATTAAAAATCTGTACCCTCAATACACCATTTCAGTTCAAAATGAATATGGTGTTTATTTATGTCTCCCTTATATATTTATCTATTCTTCTCAGAATAGATAAATATATAAAGTTTTGCAACACTGCAAAAAAAACCTTTATAAGAACTTTTCAACTGATAAGTTAGCAAATCTCATACAGATATGGTGGAATTTTGCAGAGTCTTAGCCGCTTTTGCTGTAATTCAAAACAGCCCGAACAGTTCTAAAACATCATCCACATCATTTATATCATACTATTTGCATATTCTTTGCATTCATGAACTTTTGGTATTTTGGACAACACCGTATATGATTTCTTAAAAATCAGGTAACCAAAAAAGTTCGTGTAGTTTTTCATAATACAAATTAAACAACTGCAGAAATTTCCATAAAATGTTTTATTTATTGAAATTACACCTTCACAATCTATAACTCTTTCCCAATGAAATACGAATTTGTAATTCCACTTTTGTAAAACGTTTTGTCTTTAGAAGTAATAAACCTAGCAACTTCCACTTCAATCTGTTTTATTACAGAACTGTCTATTTCACATGTGATTGTCTAGCGCCAAAAAAAAAAAAAAAGGTGATAATCACTTGGAGTATGAAGAATGAGGAAGTATCTCCCATCCTAAAGCATAAATCTTCTCACAGGCAAGTTTTGCAGTATGAGGTTTTGTCTTGTCTCGTAAGAATAGCATTTTCTTCCGATTAACTAGTCCTGGCTGTTTCTGAAGTAACGCATCCTGCACACGTTTGAGTTGCATTGAGTAGATCTTGGTTGTCCAATTACAGCCAAGATCTACTCAATGGGCAGTAGCAAGAAACTCATAGTGGAAATTACTAGCTCCAGTCTGCTACACAAAAAATGTAATTTTCTGGAGATGAAGCAGTACCTTTGAAGTGTGTGGTACTGGATCGTTTGGTGACAACCAATGATAAGTTCATTTCCTGTTAGAGGGCAAGATCCATTTTTCATCACAAGTGAGCAAGTAATCCAAAAATGGCTCATTTTAATGAGATGAAAGAAGTAAAGAAAAAATTAATAGCCTTTGAAGTTTATTGTTATCTGATAATACATGTGGGACCCATTTGCTTAGCTTCCATGATTTTCCCAGATGCAAGTGCAAATGAATTGTTTCACCACTCAAGTTAAACATTTGTGAAAGTTCTTAACATGTTCATCTCGAATTATTTTCAACAGCAGCAAGTAATTCTTCATTATCAATAATGGAAGGTATTCCTGAATGTGGTGCATCTTCAAGTGATTCATTACTAGAAACAATTTTTTTTTTAAAACCATCTCTGCACAGTACGTTCTGCTAACACATCTTGTCCAAATGCTACACATATCTTACGGGATACTTGGGAGCCTTCGAACCGAGTTTAAATTTGTAAAACAAACAAGCCCAAATTACACTAGGTTCAACTGACATTTTAAAAGGGTTGAAATTCACAGTAGTCCGCGCGGTTAGCCTAGTGGCTATGCGCTTCGCAACCATATGCCTGGGGAAGGAGTGTCCTAGGTTCGATTCCTGTCGGTGACGTGAGGAGCTGAAGGATCTTCCTCAGCCATAGCCAAGTTAGCCAGTCTTGGGCGTGGACAGCAGGGTTTTTTCCCCAGTTGATTCTGGGGTTTTTCATCCCGCAAAGCAGGCAAACTGGCCTTGAGAACTCAACACTGTAGGCCATAGGATACACCGGGGCAAAGGGCTGACCACCTTATCCTGTAAATGGAGTGAGGTCCGATGATCAATGGACCCTCGACACCGCAAGGTAAAAGAGGGTATAAAGAGGATGAGATGAAATGCACAGAAAAAGAGTACACACCAAGTTAGAGTGCAGCGACTGGCTGGCACATATCTGTGCCTTATGATGCACATGAAAAATTGCACTCTGCAAACCGCTACAAAATAAAACACGTCATTGGAGCAAACTCTACCGAAGACCACATGAACTTTTTTTGGTTAACTGATACATACATCTTAATTACATTATATCTCTTAAATACATACATATGGGGTTCCCTACTGAAGAGCAGGATTAAGTCCATCTGGAATAATTGTAGGAAATTGTATGTCAGTGTTTCTAGCTCATAATTATGCTCATCATGCTTCCAGTCAATATCGCAATACCTATTGGGATATCAATCGCAATATCCCAATATTGCGATTGATAATCGCAATATTGGGATATTGTGACCCAATAGGTATTGCGATTGATATCCATACCAAATAGGTATTGGGATATCTCCTGGTTTAGAATTAAATCATATCCAACAAGAAATAATATTACTATGATAAAGAGCCAAGAGGCTATTTTTTCGACGACGTAAATTAAGCGTTTAGATAGATTTCGATTGCTGAGTTTTGTACCCGGCTGTAAAATAATGAGGAATTTATTATCCCCTTAACTTAAGAAATAATATTCTTGTTTAATTCTTTATCAAGTGCAAGCAAACAAAGTTTGCACATGAAGTATCTTCACAACTAGGCTACTTGTATATAGAGGCAGTTGATGTCACATCTCATAATGTGAAGAACACTTCTTTTTGGGCATATGTATATTTCATTATCCTTCTGAGGAATCTTTATTATGAACAAGAAGCTACTGTCTGAACAGATCTTGGAGAAACTGAGTATCTCACAATAGGTAAAGAGGTGCGACAAGGATGTATTTTATCTCTGTACCTATTTAACTTGTACAGCGAATACATTTTAAGAATGGCAGGGCTGGAGAAGTCTTCAGTTGGAATTAAAATTGGTGGAAGAAATATTAATAATTTGAGGTATGCAGATGATACCACCTTGCTAGCAGAATGCAAAGAAGATTTGGAGGAACTTATGAAAGTTAAAGAAGAAAGTGCTACACTTTCTTCTTTAACTTTCAAAATAAGTTTATTAACTTTAACTTTTGGTCTTAAACTTAACCTCAAAAAGACAAAAGTTATGGCAACACGATTTTGAAGTAGATGGGGAGAAAATGGAAGTAGTTAACAATTTTGTGCTCCTAGGATCCCGAATTGATCAAGATGGTTATTGTACTGAAGAAGTTAGAAGAAGATTATTAATCGGAAAGAAAGCAATGACAAATTTAAGCAAGAGCTTTAAAGATAAGGTTATTAGCCTTGCAACAAAAATCAGAATCGTGAAAGCAATGGTATTCCATGTGGTACTGTATGGATGTGAAAGTTGGACCCTGAGAAAGAGTGAAAGAAGGAAGATAGATGCATTTGAATTATGAGTTTGGAGACACTTACTAAGAATACTGCAAAGCAAACCAATAAATCAGTGATAGACAGAATAAAGTCAGATTGCTCCCCCAAAGCAATGATCATAGAGCAAAAATTGTCATACTTCAGACATATTATGCGAGCAAATGACAGTCTGGAGAAGATAATGATGCTTGCTAAAGTTCATGGAGGCAGGAGGAGGAAGACCAAGAATTAGATGAGTGGATGGAGTTAAAGAAGCAACTGGAATGCGCTTGGAAATTCTGAAAGATATGAACAGGAACAGATCTGAATGGAGAATGTATGTTCACAGAATCACCAGGAGTCGAAAATGACTTGATGGAACATAAAAATAACAATATTGCTATGCATTAATGGATTAGTTACAATCCAGATGACAGCAATATACATGTCTGAAAGAAAGTGCACTTTGCATTATGGGATAATGTGCAGTTGATGTGAAGTCAACAGCTTCATACAACTGGACTAGTCATGAAGATACTTCATGTGCAAACTTTTGTTTGCTTACACTTAGATAGAGGATTAAACAAGAATGACAATTTCTTGTCAAGTATAATTTACTTTGTGAACAAGTGAAAAAAAACTTTCTGTCCTGTTAATCATACAGTTATGTGGCCTATAGATAGCTGTATGATTAGTATGACAATTACAAAAGAAAGATTAAAATTAAAATTTTAATCTTTCAATTAAAATGGAAATCAACTGGAAATTAACAATTCCAGTATTTTAATTAAAATACTGGAATTGTTAAATTAAAATTTAACAATTCCAGTCAACATTATCAACCAATAGAAATGGGGGATGCCACCTCAGTTAAAAAATCCATGAAAAGACCAAATAGCAGCAAGGAAGCAAAGATGACTGGAAAAGTGGCACAGAAAGCCAAACAACAATCATGCAAATCAATATCACAGACTACACCAGTGCAAAGAACTTTGTAATATCATAATATACCAATATATGATATACCTCATTCCAAACTAATAGGCAAATGTGGTTGAGACAGATGTCATAGATTCCAAGGATATGTCTCATGTCTGAAGGCATCATCCCAGTTATGAAGTTCTGTGATAGAGGGATAATGGTCTGGAGCTGTTCCTCCTAGTATAAAGTGAAACATTTACCTGAAAGGATGAAAACCAAAAGATATGCAACTATTCTGGATAAAATGCTTCCTACATTGGGGATGTTTCACAAAACAGATGTATCTCTTTCAATTCTGTAATGCATGCACTGTGTCATTGTCATACTGTGTGCTACTGTAGCATGGCTTTTGAGGAAAATGATGGAAGAATTTGACCAGCCTGGACAGAGTTTAATCTCAACCAAACTTAACACCTTTAGGATGAAATGGAATATGTGATGGTGATCTTGATTGAAGGATGAATAATCCAAAATACCTAACTCATATTATTGAAACATGGTGAAAACAGATAAAAGGAAGAGCCTATATGCTTTTTAACTATATGAAATTTAGGGTTCAGTTCTCTGAAATACAATGCCACCCCAATACTTATTTCAATATAATATATATCACACATAAATACACACAGCAAGCGAATTAATGTATATATTTTTTGCAAGCCAAAATTGACATGAGAACTAATTTTTCAGCATGATGTGAATTCTTTCTGCCTTTCCATACTTGTCCTTTGAAATCTCTTCAACACATACAGGTTTATGTTTACGTTGATATCAACATAAGCATCAAACTGGCTGATGAACATTTAACATTATTATAGTAAAATATATAATTCAAAAAATACTATTATTAGATCTCTTATTAGTCTGTCAAAAAACAAGTTTCCTGGCATTTAATAATGACACAATGTATATGAAGCCTAAATGGTGAAGTATGTAGTATTGTGTAGCATAGTACAGAATGGCTTCACACAAATGAGTCACAGAACTTCATGGAGGTAATAATAAGAAACAAAAGTTCATACACGAAGTCTTGTATATATGTATTGTAATCAAAAAATTTCCCGTGTGTCCACCAAATGGCACATCCTAAATAGCACAGTCTACCAGATCATTTCCTGTTTATTTCAGAATTATAACTTGAATTATTGGGAACTGATACCATTTAAATTATCTGTGTGTTTTGCTCTTTGTAATTTCTGTTTCATTTCATCAAATAGTAGAATTGTGTATAATGAAATAATGCACACAAAGTGTAGATGGTGAACTATATAGTGTTGTGTAACACAGGGTGGCATTGCACAATGAGCCTCATTAGAACTTCATGGAGGTATTATGCAATAATGTGAAACAAAAGCTCATACATGAAGTATGAGTTTTACATATTATCATTATTATTACATAATTCCTCATATTCTTATATAATATCTCTGGGAAGAACAATATGAATTTGAATCATCTAGATTCAACATCTCAACACTTATGATACTCTCAGAAAATACATTCCAATCACTGACCACTCTTCATACAAAACACCTGCTCCTCACTCTCAGAAAGAAAAAACAATTTAAGAAAGAATAGAAATAATTACTATTTAAAATATATAACTAAATGTTGTTACAATAGGAAATGACATGCAAAGAAACTTACGCGAATCTGAAGCTTGAAATCATCAGATGATGGTAAGCCTTCTTCATTGAGAGATATAACTCTTATCTTTACTGAAAATGGAACATTAATTTACAAAAATGTATAAGTTAAAAATTCAGTATTATCAAATACTATTTCAAAGCAAACTTTTACATCTCACTGGGTTTTTAGCACTCTCTCTCTCTCTCTCTCTCATACAACTTTAGGGAATGGCTTCTTACCCTCCTTATTCTAAAAATTCCTTAGTTTATGCCTTTATGTAATATATATATATATATGTTATATAATCCATAGACTGGTCCCGCCTCTTCTTTCTTTATTTCTTTTCTTCTTATTCCTTTTCCCCTATGCTATTAGAGTATTCGAGGGTCAGGAGTGAATCTTTCCTATTTTACTACTTTTTTCCATCCCATGTAGTGGGAGTCTGCCTTCTTTCCCAGGTATTTGGCTTACCTAGTAGGCTAAAGACAGGAGGAGAGAGGAGATGGGTGCCACCTGTCTATATCTACCCATATTACACTATGGGGAGAGTTTTACAGCATTCCATGCTGACTCGGTCACTGCCTAGACAAATAAGGAACATGTCACCTTCTAGGACTGCTAGGGATAGTGCACAGGGATAGAGAAAGTCTGCTGCTGATAGTATACGGACCAACAAAGAGAACTCTCTACAGCTCAGGAGCTTCATGGTTGGTACCTGGAATGTCAGAACACTTCAAAAAGATGGTCAACTTAAGCTACTACAATATGAACTCTCACACTATCATTGGTCTGTCATGGGGCTTTGTGAGACTGGATGGCTGCAAACAGGAGAATTCATCATGTTCAGGAACATAATGAGGAGAAGAGAGAGTTGGTTTTTTGATATATAAAACTGCCTAAAGATATCTGATGGATTTTAAACATATAAATAGCAGAATTGCTCTCTTGTCAGACTTAAGGGAAAACCAATAAATGTATCAATAATATAGGTCTATGCACCTACTTCATGACTGCTATAGGCAAATTAACTAACTGAAAAAACAAATTCCAAATAAGCACTATCTCATTATCCAAGGAGATTGTAATGCAAAAATTAGTATAGATATTGGATGGAATTTTCTCCCCCCATTGTGGTGCATTGGGATTTGGTAAAACCAGTGACAGAGAATACAAACTTTTGATTCCCTGGAGCCAATATTAGCAGTGACCACAAAATAGTAGTCATTGCTATTTTGAATCTACAATTAAAACAAATAAAAGGTAATCAAAAACAAAAGTATAGTTTTGAAAAGTTGAAATCACCTCATATCAGAAAGCAATATAAATCCCATATTACTAATCCTTCAATCCAAAATCCTTGAATCCATCTTGTGCAAAGCTTTTTCCTTTGCAATTCTTCATGCAAAATATATCCTACACGTTCTTTTAAAATGCCTATAAGTCTCAGCAATTTCACACACTTTAACTCGCTGGTCATCCAATACCATATCGTGCACTTGATCAATGATTTCTGGTGTTGTTACACTTTTTTGAACCCCCTTCATGTAGATCATCTGGTACGACCACATTTAGAAATGGGCCTCGGAAGTCCATTTCTTAATTGTCAAAAACGAAGGAGAAGTGTGCCCATAAACTTTTATGAACTTCAGATGAATTTCTTTTGATGTTAAACCTTCTTTTACAAAGAATTTAATAACTGCACGATACTCAATTTTATACATTTAAAGGGATACGGACAATACTTTTGCTTCAGACAGCTGTAATAAACAAACTACTTGATAGAATGACTTGCAATTTCACATGGATGCTTATGTCAGATGTACCACTTAGAAAGTGAGTCGAGTTTTCCTGGAGCGAAAATTAAAAATATAATGCAAGCAAGTCAAAAACAGAAAGGAAAAGCAAATGAAATCGCAGTTGTAGTAGATACAAATGACTTAACTGGTGATAAGTTCAGTATGAGAGAGGACATGAAATGGTTGTTGAAAGAAGCAAGAGTAAAGAGTGAGAAAGTGAGAATCATGAGTATTTTACCTTGCTATGATAAAAATGAATTAAGAAGAAGGGCTATGATGGCAAACAATTCAATGCGTAGGCTGTGTAGAAGGAATGGATGTGAGGTTTTGGAAGCGTGGAGTGAGTTTGAGGGAAGACTGGATTTGTATAAGAGTGACGGCCTACACCTGAATGTGTTTGCTATTAGCAGTCTAGAAAAACTAATAACTGGTTATTTAGTTTCCCTAACATAGAGTCAGGGAAACTAAATTATAAAGGAATGGTATGAATGTGAGTGTAAGAGCGACAATGTTATATAACTGTGTTAATGACATGAATGGGCTTTGTCATGGAAATCTCGATGAGGATTTTGTGTGGCAATGAGTTTGAAGCAGGGCCACGCTGTGCAGTTGTGCAGATTGTGCCCCACGCTTGAAGAAGAGGGACGCCATTTCACCGCAGGAAATAATAAAAAATATATATATAAATTTTCTTATTCTTGAATTATATCGTACTATATAAATTACACAATTGCAAATTATAGTTGATGTAATAAAAATGAAATTTAAAATCAGTCAAATTATTATGAATTCTTAATAATCTAACAATATTTTTAACTTAATACATCACCAGTTTTATTATAATTTGTTTGAAGTGAAACGTTATTACTATTACCACAGATTTTATTTCACAGAGTAAGTATCGACGCAGTGAAAATTGTATCAATATTCTCGATTGTTTATTATATTTCGTTGAACAGCGAGAAGGAGTCATGACAAGGGGCCATCCCTAGAAGTTACGAAAGGAAACTGTGAGAAAGAGGGTGAGGAGTGGTTTCTTTGCATGGAATGCATTGCCTGATAGAGTGGTGAGAGCGAGAACGGTCGATGCGTTTAAGGAGTGGTATGATAGACTTTGTGTTTCCTAGGAGGGACCTCCTTCGTTGAGTTCTTTTGACTCCGTGGAGGCCTGAATAATGATAATAATAACATTTTTAGTGGAAATTATAAGTTTAGGACAAACAGTGAATTCATTCTTACGCTGTGCTTTGCCCTTTGTGGATGTGTGATTATGACTGAAAGAGTGTGACATTGTTCAGTAAATTTGGAAGGTAAGAAACAATAACATAACTGATTTTTTTTTCGACAGTAAGCATTTAAAATAAAAAGGTCAGCAAAATTTACCAGCCAAAATAAATTTTGATTTTAATTGAACCTCTAGTTTTCACGAAAAACATTTATAACATTTTTTTAAAAAAAATAAATTGTAAATAACTGTTATTTTTGTTCTATAGGTGAATAATTTTTATTTTTTTTTATAAATTTACCTATTAATTTCTTTGCAACCCCTTAACTATTGTACATAATAAATTCCATCCTCCGTTTCAAACATTTCCCTTCCTGCTAGAAGGTGGCGAATATAATTTCAATCCATAAGACCGGAAAAGACCTGCATCCGCCTCAAATTACATACTAAATCAGCCTCATCTCAAATCTGGGTAAAATTGAAGAGAAAGTTATTCTTACCAGATTCCAAGCCTTCGTACACAAGTTAAACATTCTTCCTAATGAGCAGTTTGGGTTCCGTTTATATATGGGTCGCTGATGAGAGACCATAGCTTGAAGAGGTGGATTCCGCTAGTGACTTTTGAAGTGATCAGACGTGTTATTTTAGGCTGTACCTGACTGAATTTTATTTAAGATTTTTCAGGAAAGTCACATTGCACTGGAGCTAACACAGTTTGAAACCTACTGTCTCCCCCTCTGCATGAAAAATGCACGAGGTCTGATGGCCATGTAGGCCCCACCTGAAACAAGCACCAGTGGTGGATGTAGGGTATTTTAGGGAGGTAGGTTTTCACTCTGTAGCCAAGTGAGTTCTTAACACATCTTTTGCCATTTTATTAGGGTACTATAAAACTAAAAATTGCTGTTACTTCGTGTGTTTTTCCAATGCTTGGTTTTGCAGTCTTTTGCAGCTGCAGGATTCTCTTTGCGAGTAGACCAAAGATGAAATCTTTGGTCTACCCGCAAAGTTCTTTGAACTTAATTTATACTCTATGTTGGGGATGACAACAACAATACTCTAGCATATGAGGTGGGACTTGGTGATCTCTGCCCCTTCAGACTTCACGGAGGTCCACGCGCATAAGAAGCTCAAAACCACAGCCTCCGAACCACCAAAAGAGGATGGAATGGAAAAAGAAGACAGTCCTGTTTTGAACTCCTCTACATCCTCTAGAGAAAATATACCTCCGATTATTCTGTGCAAAAAAACAAAAATGGATGTCTCTAAGGGCTATCATGTCCACTCCATAGATCTCTTATAACTATGAAAAAATGTCACTGATGGCATCAAGATTTAGCCCACCACAGTGATGGACTACCAAAAACTCAGAGGAGAAATTAATCATACCTTCTCACTTGGTTCAGAGAAAAATCTGAAGGTAGTGCTCAGAGGAGTGTCTGAAGACATATCCACAGAAGAAGTGGCTGGTGATCTACACCAGCAGGACCTACCACCCATTAAAGTCAGCAGAATGACCAGAAAAGACAAGACTCCGATGCCATTAGTATTAGTTGAGATCAGTCAAGCTTACAAACATATATATCACCTGATGTTCATTTGTGGACTGAAAATCAGCCCAGAACCCTTAAGGAAAAGGGCTTCAACAGGTAGGTGCCACAGATGTCAAAAATTTAGCCATGCCCAGAAAATGTGTAAGGCTGAGTTTAAATGTCTAAAATGTGGGAACAGCCACCCAACTAATATCTGCACAAATCCGAAAACCACCCCGGCTAAATGTGCTAACTGTGGTGGCCCTTACACAGCCAACTATAGGAGTTGCATTCAAAACCAAAAAAACAGAAGATCGGAGACAGACAGACACTCTTTCTCCCCCAGTAGATCCACGTCAGAGGCCTCAGCTTCACAGCTTCTCAAAAACCAGCAAAAATTGTCAGAAGCCCATCTGCTGCAGCCAGAGGCCTTCAAAAGAACAATTCAGCAATGACAGACAAGGATATATGCAGATGTAGTCCGTTCTAAACAGATAACCCATGAACAGGATCAACTAGCACCACATACAAACCTGACAGCTGTTATCACCTCATCTCTGGCAAATATGCTATTAGACTTTAGCAGATCCAATCCCTCTCCATCCTTTACTAACAGATTCCTAAAGGATACACAAACCATCATCACAGCATTCATTCATGAATAGGAATAAACTAAATCCAGACTCACTACAGATTATTGTGTGGAATGCGAATGGCTTCAGAAATAAGATCTTGGAGCTCCAAGAGTTCACCCAAAGACATCAGTCAGATGTAGTTTTGATACATGAAACGAATCTGAGATCATCGGACAACCCCAAAATCAGAGGATATCAGCTGTACAGAACTGACAGGCTGACCCACAGAGGTGGCAGCACTGCCATTCTAATCAAGACTTACATCAGTCATCACTTTGTAAATATCCCACTTACTACTAATCTAGAGGTTACAGGTATAGAGGTTCTCAGGAGCTGTCATGAGAATGTGAGACTCCAGTACAGTTTAATGACACTAAATGATCTTTCATCTGATCACAACCCAATACTGCTATAGTTGGGGAACCAAGAAAAAATGCCTCCCCTCCCCCACCACACACACACCCATTCATATCATGGGAAAGGTTGACCAAAGTACTCCCAAAATATACTGGTCCCATTCAGCTTATAAAATCCAAAGAAGAAATTGAAACAGCTATTAAAGATCTGACTCAACAAATTAACACAGCCTTTACAGCAATCACTACTTCCACAACTACCCTCAGGCCCAATCACTTGCCATAAGATATCATGAACCTGATGAAGGAGAAAAATAAGGCCAGAAAAAGGTTTCCCAATACCCATGCACCACAAGACAAACAAATCCTAAACAGACAGACTCAACTCTGCAGTGAGAGATGCCCTTAAGGCACATAGAAGTCAACTTTGGAAAGAAAGATTGACTTCTATCTCTCCTGACAATCACTCCATTTGGAACCTAATCAGAAATATCAAACACAAAAACAAATCTCTTCCCCCTCTCCAAATGGATCTAGGCCTCATCCACACTGATGCAGATAAAGCCGAAGCAATAGCAGAAAATTTAGGATAAGCAATGTAAGATTGAACATCTTATGAACATCTAGACTTCAATCACATCTACAAGATTCATCAAGATGTCAGATGTTCATTAAAATCTTCTGTAACATGCTCCAATCAAATTACACCCACATCACTAGCAGAAATATATGATATAATCAAGAAATTAAAAAACAAAAAAGGCTCCTGGACCTGACAGCATCAACAACAAGGTGATAAAGCTGCTATCACGTATAGCTATTGTATATAATAAATTCCATCCTCCGTTTCAAACATTTCCCTTCCTGCTAGAAGGTGGCGAATATAATTTCAATCCATAAGACCGGAAAAGACCTGCATCCGCCTCAAATTACATACTAAATCAGCCTCATCTCAAATCTGGGTAAAATTGAAGAGAAAGTTATTCTTACCAGATTCCAAGCCTTCGTACACAAGTTAAACATTCTTCCTAATGAGCAGTTTGGGTTCCGTCAATGCCATTGTACCACACACAACAGATACATAGACTAGTCGAATACATCTCCACGGGATTCGATTGGCATCAATGCACTGAGGCTGTTTTCCTTGACATTTTATCAAATGCCAGTGCATTTGATAAAATTTGGCATTACGGACTACTACATAAACTGATCTCAACTGGAATACCATTAGAAATGGTTCACTTAATTAAATCATACCTTTCTGACAGGCATATGCAAGTTAAGATCAGCGGTGCGGTATCAGCACAGAAATGCATCTTGGCCGAAGTCCCACGAGGATCCTTACTGGCACCGATTCTGTTTTCCATATACATGTGTGATATCCCGCACAATCCATTGTTATCTATCAAAGCCCTTTATGCGGATGATACAACGATATTAGCCAGATCTCTACAGCCGCATCTTACCATCAAGAAACTGCAAGAAAACCTACCACTGATTGAAAGGTGGTTCGCCACATAGAGACTGCAAGCGAATCCCCAGAAGAGCATAGTCATGCTATTCTTCAGAAGACCGGTGCTTCCTAAAGGTGACATCTTCCTATTCAACACAAAAATCCCATGGCAAACAGAGATCAAATACCTTGGTGTACTGCTGGACAGAAGGCTGACTTTCAGCTGCCATATCAAGACTCTCTATGTAAAGACATCAAAAGCCATTGCCCAGCTCTATCCTTTAATCAACAGGAACAGTAAGCTGAACACCAGAATCAAATTACTTATCTACAAACTGATGGTTCATCCTATACTCACGCTTCTCCAACTTGGAGCCAAACCACTGATACTAATATTCTCAAGTTACAATATGTACAAAATAAATGTCTACGAATGATCCTAAATGCACCATGGTTTGTAAAAAATGTGCAACTCATCGGGATCCAGATGTCCCCTATATTTACACTTTCCTGCAGGCTATAGTAACAAAGTTCTTTTCAAAAAGCATCTGTACACCCCAACAAATTGGTTCAACTAGCTGCAAATTACGACGCAACAGATGACTTCAAACACAAAAGACCAAAAGCCATCTTAAACTCCAACGTTGATGTCTAATCTTCAAGTCCACTCAGGGCAAACAATTGGCTCAAATTTTTCCACTCACCATTTCCCTATCAAATAGGGAGGAGTATAAAAAGCATTTTGCTTCACCCTTTATTCTAGAAATGTTAATAGTTAATCGTTAGACCATAGCTAAAAATCCTGTATATATATGAGGTAGACTATCAGCGTGTCAGGCTGATGTGGCTCAACCTTAAATTAATAAACATAGGTTATTTATGAGCTATAAAATTCTTTAGATGATCTAGGTTTGTTTAGACATACTGCAATTGGCCCTTTCTTGATACTTTTTTGATGTATTTTGCATCATTTCATTTTGTGTGTTACAGTGTTACTGAGCAGTTGCCTTTTGTTTTACAAAATATATTTATTGTTGTTTAGTAAATTTTTTGTGAATTTGGATTATTATTCACATAAAGTAAGTATGTCTATTATATTTTTGCTAAGTTTGAAAATCAGTCAAATTGTTTCATTTAAGTTAATTATCTTATTTTGAAAAGAAAAGATTTTTATGTTACGTTGGGTAGACATCTAGAAAATAAATAATTTTCAATAAGAGATTTATTTATATATTTCTTCTTGTTCTGGTTGGATGACATTGGGGTTGGGGTTCTTTTACTAATTTCTTTAATAAATAATTTTAATATTCTAGAAATTTCTTAATTATTAAACAATTACCAGAATGTAAAAAATATTAAATAAATATCACTGAGAAATCAATCAGTGGCTAACGTGTTAATTTTCAAAAAAAAAAAACCTAAAATGTAAGCATATTTATTATTCAAAACATCAGAAAAATCAAATTATGTAATAAAAAAAAAAAAAATAGTCAGTTTTGGCCATTTGCCTTAAAAAACAATTGTCGGTTTAGGGGTTAAAAAATAAGTTTAAGGGGAAATTTCAAAAATTATTATTTATTTTGGCAGACAACTTTTACCTCTCTTCTTATTTTAATGTCTAACCAAGTATGTTAACCCCTAGATATTGAAAAAAAAAGCCAAAGAAGTTATATGGTGCACAAAACAGGAAAAGACAATTGCAACAAGAACAACTGGAACATAAATTGGCCAGATCGCTGAATAAATTTTTAACTTCAGGATCACATAAAAAATGAAGAACAGAAAGTTCTGACGAAGCAAATACTCTGTGTAGCTCTACTACAGAAAGAGAAAGGACACACAATTCAGAAATCCAATATTTCTGAATTGAAATTGGATTTCAATTCAGAAACCCAGATACAATCAAAACCCGAAACTTCAAATTTTACTTTAAATGTTAATGTTAATGATCCAAGTACTTGGCCAAATCATATAACTACCAAAGTTAGAGATTGTTTAGTTGTCTTGAGTTAGTGTGCAGCCTTGTTATTAGGGAGTTATTGCTTTCATTCTTAAAGATTTCTTGATAGTGTTCCATCGACATTGCTTTTATCACATTCTGATTTCCTGTTTCCTCACCCTGATGGTTGATCTTTGTTAGAGGAAGTGATGAAAAGTTTTTTGCAATTTCTTTAATTGTGTTATGTAATATTTTTGAGTTTATATGCCTCACTCCATTTTTCTGCTTTTCTGTTTAGCCAGTTTTCTTTAGCCTTTCTGCAAGTTTATCAATTTCGTTTCTGAGTTGTTTGTATTTCTTCTTGTTTTCTTCTGAGGTATGTTTTGCTTATTTTTTAGTTCTCTTTTTTCTTCACATTTTTCTAAAATTCCAGATGTTATCCATTTGTTATTGGGTCTCTTATAAATTCCTAAAATTTCCCTTGCTAAGTTAGTTAATATTTCTTTTCCTGTTTTTTAAAGGTTTTCGGTTTCATTTGTTTGATTCCTATTTATTTCTTCAATTTTCCTAATGTAGTCTAATCTTATTTGGTTATGTTTTAACTTCTCCACGTTTAGTTTATCAATCCTATTCTTTTTATAATTGACTTTGAATTTTATCCGCATTGTTGCAGAGAGGAGTTCATGGTCTGTATCCAGTTCTAAGCTTTTGAGTGTTCTTACGTTTTTGATTGAGGTTTTCCATTTATTTCTAATTAGGATATAATCTATACAATTTTGTATTTCTCTATCTGGCAAGATCCAGGTGTATTTAAAACTAGGTTTCTATGGTAAAACATTGTATCTGAGATTACAAGGTTGTTTTCTTTGCAGAAATTGCGCACAGTTTCTCCCCTTTCATTTTTGGTTCCAATTCCAGATTTCCACATTACATCTTTTAGCTCTTCTCTGAAAGTTCCAATCTTATTGTTGAAATCTCCGATTATGAATAATATGTCTCTGGAGTTAGTAGTATCTACCGTATTTGCCGGCGTATAAGACACACTTTTTTTCTTTGAAAATAGGTCTGAAAAACAGGGTGCATCTCATACGCCGATACTCAGTTTTTTATTATTTTCATTTCTGGAAATTTTCTCTGTTCCAAGTTATGCGATTTCTTTCTTGCTTCCTTGCGGTGTGTGAGAGCATTCCAGTTACGTAGAGCAGTGTTTCTCAAACTTCAGACATCCTGTTCCGAGTTATGTGATTTCTTTCTTGCTTCCTTGCGGTGTGTGAGAGCATTCCAGTTACGTAGAGCAGTGTTTCTCAAACTTCAGACATCCGTGTTCATATGATTGGTGCAGTATTAACAAAAGATCATGCTACTAAACGACAAAGACAAGCCAACAGTTGAGTTGAAAAGCTAATTCTCTTCAACCGAATTCCTTATATAATATCTGAAACACATTCACTATATATTTCTTCGTTTTAACACATTCACTCAAACAAAACCATATGTTGCACCGGTAACATATGGTTTTGCTTGAGTCATACAGCATTTTCTGTGAGAGGGGAGGGGGGACATGCGATTCATTAGTTAGTGCCGTTTTTATCCCAGTTGTCTCTAATTGCATTGTTTGTTGAGAAACATATTGTACAGCCTGCAGATGTCTCTGTACCTTACTCAGTGATACAATAGGAATGTTTTACGATCTCGAACTTCGCAAATACATTGAATTTTATTCTATACGTTAATGATACATAGCTGAAAATTGCCATGGATCCCCTGAAGACCTTTCACATACCCCCGGGGGTAGGGGTACGCATACCACACTTTGAGAAACACTGACATTAAATGGTAAGAACTTGGAGGAATCAGGAAGAGGATTTAAAAAAAGCAACTCACGGTAAACATAACCTACAAAGTGGAGCTGCAAAATGGCCAGAACTTGAGGCAGAACTGAATACTTGGATTTTAGACCACAGAAAAGCGGGACTTTCAGTGTCTACAAAAACGATTATTCATCAAGTGAAAGTGATAGCCACTAACAGAGGGATCGCCAACTTTACTGGATCAACATCATGGTGTTCAAGATTATGAAGAGAAACCAGCTATGTATGTGGACTAAAACAAAAATATCACAAAAGATGCCAGCTGAATATGAAGAAAAAATGATTGAATTTCATCGAATCGTCATTAACACAAGGAAACAAGAAAATTTTGAACTTGCACAAATAGGAAACACGGTTGTTTTATCCTGCTGTGCTGACGGGACAAAATTGCCCCCGCTATTGATTTTTAAAAGGAAGACGCTACTCAAACTTAAAGGAGTGTTTGTACATGTTCACGCAAAAGGCTGGATGGATGGAGGAGGAATGAAGTTATGGATAGATAAAATTTGGTCTAGGCGCCCTGGTGGACTGTTGAAGAAGCCTGCCATGCTAGTATGGGATCAGTTTCGTTCTTACAGAACAGACGATGTTACAAATAAACTCAAGGAATTGTAAACTCAGTGTAATCCCAGCTGTAATTCCAGGTCTAACTAGTCAGCTTCAACCTTTAGATGTCTGTAGTAATAAACCATTTAAGGGATTTATGAAGGAGAAGAAGTGGAACAGCTGGATGCAGTCTTCAGATTTTGAGGTTACAGCATCAGGAAGAAGGAAGAGGCCTAGCATTTTGCAAGTTTGTGAGTGAATCAAAACTTCAGGGGATGCTGTGAAAACTGAGATAGTGGTTAAATCATTTAAGAAGTGTGGAATTAGTAATGCACTGGATGATACAGAGGACAATTTGTTGTATGAGGACTCAGATTCTGATTTAGAAGAGGTTTCAAGTGTCTCTTCATTTAGCTCTGGAGATGAATTTCTGGGTTTTGATGATTAAAAGGTGGGTACGTACTCTTTCCTAGTTAGATTAGGTATTTGTTGAAAGTAGACCTACTTATTACTTTATATTTGAAATACTATAAATTCATTATAATATTCAGTGATAAAGATTTTTTCCTAAAAAATGTGTACAAAAAAGGGGGGTACGTCCTATACGCCAGTGCGTCTTATACACTGGAAAATATGGTGTATCTTTTTGGAGATCATTGTAGAATAGTTCAATGTCTTCTTCATTATGACTTGCGTCTTGTGCATAAATCTGAATAACCTTTATGTATAGTCCTTTTTCTTTGGTTTTTAGCCTAATTCCTATTATTCTGGATGAGATAGGCTTGAATAGAATAATTTACCCTCTGGCATGTTTAGGCATCCTTCTCCTGTCCAGTGAGTTTCTGAGATTATTGTAATATCCAACTTTATCTGTTTTCAAATTTTCTTGTAGAATTTGGAGTTTTCCTGCTTTGTATATAGAGATATGATATTTACAGTAGCTATACTTATCACGTTTTGCTGCCCACATAGAAGATTTCTCACAAACACTTTGTGAGGATCGCGTTGCCATGTCGGCTACCCCATATGCAGTAGTATGAGATATATTCCCAGTAGTCATTTAATCAATAGAAGTTTTTGGCATTTTTTTTTGCTAAAATGCCAAAAAAAAAAAATCATTTAAGCAACTTAAATGTTTCTATCATATCTCCTCCCTTTTTTTACCTGACAACCAACTTTTGCAACCCACAAAACCCTCAATCTGTTCTCATAGTTATCATTTCACAGACCACACACCATCTTGGTCACTCACCTCTGGATCCTCTCCACCACTTCAACATCCCCAAGAAACCCAGATGACCAGATATCAGATATGACCACATATGTGGATGTATCAAGGCTTTATTAATAGAGATGATAACTCCTATATCTCTGTGGTGTTCTTTAATAACCAAGTAATCCTGTGAGTTACCATGATCTCTTTAGCAATATGCCCTCTAAACTTTAACTCTGTATCTACTACACTTCCCCCCACCACCACCACCAAAAAAAAAAAAAAAAAATCCCTGATTTCATCAATTTCCTGGAGTACAATTCCCTTAATGTGATATACAGCTTGTATTATATTCCAAAACGCATACCTTTACAATTTTCTTCATCAATTGACATTCATTATGTTTTGCCCATATGTCAATCTATTTATTTTATCCTGTAAGCTCTCTAAATCACCTTCATTAACTATTACCCTACCTAACTTTTCATCACCAGCAAACAACTGAATATCTCCTTTCAAATTATTTCCTGTATCATTTATGTACAAATTAAACAAAAGTGATCAAAGCACGGAGCCCTGCAACACCCCACTAGTCACATGCCTTTTCTTGGATTCTGCTACTCCAAACTACATTTTGGTATATTTGTCCATCAGCCACTCTTTTATCCATATAACCAGTTTCAGATCCAACTCCATTTGTTGCAGCTGATGTAAAAGAGTTCCATGTGGTATCTTGTCAAATGCCTTTGCAAAATCCAATACTATCATCATGTAGCCATTCCTTCAATCCAACTCAGCTGTCACTATTATAAAAAGTTAGCAGATTACTAATGCATGACAGACCCATCAAAAAGCCATGCTGCCCTTCATAACAGTATCATATTATTATCCACCCATTCCTGAATTCTTTTTTGACCAACTTTTCAGAACTTTTACCACCATGCCTGAGATATTGATTGTTCTATAAGTTGTTACCACAGACTTAGATCCTCCTTTATGGAAAGAAATTATTTTGCCCTCCTTCCATTCTCTTGGGACTTTGCCAGAACTGAGACATAAATTAAACAGCATAGTCAAAAGCATTACCAGTTCCCCAACACATTCTCTTAAAACATGAGCTGATATCCCATCCAATCCTACAGTTGTATTTGCATTCAGATTCTGCAATAACCTAAGATTCAGATTCTGCAATAACCTAAGATTCAGATTCTGCAATATCCTACCTTGAACACATCAACCTCTGTTCTCACATCAGTCCCTGTTACCTGTGCCATAAAAATATTTTCACTTAATGATATAGCCTTGCAAAGTGGTCATTCAGTAGCTCAACAATTTCACTTGCCTCTGTCACCTCTCTACCATCTACACTCTTTAAAGTTATCCTTCCAGAGTCATTCTTCCTCCTACTTACCACATAATGAAAAAATTATGTTTTTAGCATTAGTATACAGAAACTGCAGGTTTTAATTACTAACTTTAATTACTTAGGTCTCTAAACCATCTTTACATCCTGAATTGACTACCCTATTCAATATTTCAAAGACTAGATTCTGCATTTTTTTGTTCATTCATACACTCATTCACTTCATGGGTGTCTTCACATATTCATCTGTATCTGCCCTAATTTCTTTATTTTTTCTTTACTTTACTTTTTTTCCTGACTTTGCACTTCCTCTTAATGAGCAAAGCTCTCCATAGATAGACACTTAATTTTGAATCCATTTAAGTGCAGTCTGTCAACACTGCACAAATCTTTGTATCTATCAAACTCAGGCAATAGGTCCACAAACTCTACATCACTCCATCTGCACAACCTGTGTATTGATTCATTAACTATCATCGCCTCTTTCTCAGTGCACCTCTATCACAGTGAGCCAGCACACTCTCAAACTTTGCTCTCTCGCTCTTCTTTTTTCGCTTCTTCCAATAACTCTTTTACTTCCTCCCTTATATAATCCTTCCCACTTCTCAAATCATTGGTTCTAGGCCAGCAATAATATGCTGGCCTGGTTCGCCAAGTGGTTAGCATGTCTGCTCTCCAGCCTGCAGATTCGAATCCCGCCGTGGGCATGGATGTTTGTGATTGTCCTACAAACTTTGTGTGGAAAGGGAATCTGCGACCCTACCACTTATTCTAGCAGAAGACATCTTTGCCAAAACCATGTGAAGTACAGCAGTGACCATACAGCGTCTACGGACGTCAAATGTGAACATTTTTCTTATTTTTTTTTACTAATATTATTCATTTTTGCACCAGGGAAACAAGATTTTGTAGCACTTTCGTGAAGTACACCCCTTATCATAGTCACTGTAAAAAATTATCTGCTTATTCTTTTTCTCTTGTTTATTCTTATATCTTTTTTCTTCTTTCCCGGACCTCATTTTTTTTCTGTTCTCAGTTTGACTAATCACTTGCTGTTTCTGCAACCTTTCAATCTCATGCACTGTACTGTGAAGATATACGGGCAAGTCAAGTGCAATACTTCTTTATTCAGGTTTTCTACATTCTCCTGTACTTCTGCTACTGTACTTTCAATATTATTATGGATATTTACATTTTCTGGTCTATTATCAATACTCTCAACTTTCCTATTAAGGAATTTGTTCTCTCCACATTCACTCCATGAACATTTATTACATACTCATTCAGTAGTTTCGCTCTCCTTCCACATGTTTTTTAACTTTCATGAAAAATACATCTCACAAATTTTACTTTCTTTCTTAATCCTCCTCTTCTATCTTTTATGGTGTCGAGGTTTCTTATTCTTGCAATTGCAACCGTCTCGAGGATAAGGTGGTTGACCCTATGCCTCCTGGTGTATCCGAGGTCTGTAGATGCATGTGTACACGGGGCCGGTTTTTTTCATGGGGAATGAAAAACCTGAGTTTCCGGGTGAAAAACTCTCCACCTCTGTATGAGACCGGCTAATTCACCTTCATCAAAAGCGACCAGAGAAGAGATAAAGGTTCCTCACGTCACTGACGAGAATCAAACCCAGGTCTTTCTGACCAAAGGGCTTTGTCTATAATAACAACTGAGCTATGGAGGCACTCACAAATTTTATACTGGGCAAAATCATGCAAATTTAGCTCACCCAACAACATCTTTGGCTGCCATTGTTCTGCAATGCATCGGTGTCATACTCACAATATACAGTTTAAGCAAATATACACAATTTACTTATGTCTAAATAACTCAGTCTGTCTCACACACTCATAAAATAATTTAATACAATAAATTAACTCAGTACTATTAGCAAAAATTTTTAAAAAATACTTATCTTTCCACAGCATTATGAATTAACAATATTCACCAAATATTCTCAAACTTTAATAGATGACCCTTCCCTCACAGACTTCTTTTAGTCCCTTTCCCACAACATCTGTGTTTTTGCACTGTGCCTTTTCTATAGGTACTTTCATTGGCACTGCTCCTCTGAATTGGCCAATACCATGTCTCCACCTTCTTCTAACCATGTAAGAACTAGAAAAGCTATTGTTCAACACCCATACACTGTCCAACTCCAAACATACCAAAATAACTTATCATCTTTCATTCCATCCATGGCTATTCTTTGGAAAAATCCCTCCCATACTGTTTTTCCTACTGAGTACAACCTCCAATTCTTTAAGAAACATTCTATAGACTACATCTTTCGCCTTTATAACTTACCTGCATGAGGCACTGTAATGTTAAAGGTCCTGTGACCTTTCATGTACATCATAAAAAATATAAAAAAAATTAGGAATTTTTTTTAAATTTGCCTAATTTACAGAAATTGCTATCTCTGAACAACATGACATTGAATCCATCACTACTAAAACATACTTCAAAGTTTTAAAATATCATTTATAAACAATAAAATCATTAAATATTCCAAGTAAATTATTTTTTACAATGTATATGAGTCATTAAAAATATATCTCGACTTATGATGATCCAAAATTGATTAAATTATTAGAGATATTACTTCTACCTCTTTACATTTAAAAGAAATAAGACTTACCATCATCTTTTGGTGAGTAGATTGGTTTATCTGTTTGAATATACAAATAGCCAGTATGTAAGCTTACTAAGAGAATTACTTCTTTGTGAAACCACCCATCAATTTGTGCTATTAATGTCACATAATGACGAGCAAGAGGATCACCAAAATTCAAATCTGGCATATCGTCAACATTTACACGTACTGTAATAGTTTCAGGCTGATCTAAAAATAAATAAATGAATAAAATACAGTTTAACTCTAATTCTGACTTATCAAGATTTAAAGAATACAGAAGTTTAGATAGTACCAGTACAGATTAAATTATTATTATTATTATTCAGGCCTCCCTGGAGTCAAAAGACTCATCATGGGAAGTCCTTCCTAGGAAACACAAAGCCTATCAAGACTCATCTTGGGAGGTCCCTCCTAATAAACACAAAGTCTATTATACCACTCCTTAAACTCATTGACCATTCTCCCTCTCACACTCTATCAGGCAATGCATTCCATGGTTCAACCACCCTCCATGCAAAGAAACCACTCCTTACCCTCTTGCACAGTTTCCTTTCACAACTTCCAGGGATGGCCCCTTGTCATCACTCCACTGTTCAACCAAGCAAAAGAACTCCCCAGTGTCAACCCTGTAACCATCTCTCAACAGTTTAAAAGTCTCAATCATATCACCTCTCCTTCTTTTATTCACCAAACTCTGCAGTCCACATCCCCTCAGCCGATCCTAACTAACATTGTACAGTCCTGAAACCATCTTTGTTATCTGCCTTTGTACCCTTTCCACAGTTAATTTATCACCTTCAAATCCTGGGGGCCAAATCTGAGAACATAGTCTAAGTGTGGTCTGATCAGGGTCTTATACAACGGAATGATAACTCTTTTAACTCTGCAGGTCAGTGTCCTTCTCATTATTGGAGCAATCCTCTACGTTACCTTCACCACCTCTGCAATGTGTTCCCTGAATTGAACATTTCTATCAATTATCACCCCAGATCCTTTTCCTCCCCCACTTCCTCCAGTACAGTTCCTCCAACAGAGTATGCAGCCTCCCATTGATCTATCCCAAACTTCAAGACCTTACATTTTGCTGTATTAAATCGACACCACCAATCATTTGCCCATATGTCTAGCTTCACGTGTATTGCAGGACCACCACATCTGCACTATTACTAATAACCCTTCCCAGCTCCACATCACCCGCAAACAACTGAATATCCCCCTGCAATCCACTCACAATGTCATTGATATAAAGGTTAAACAATATAGGTCCCAGTACTGAACCCTGTGAGACCTCACTTTTAACCCTCTGCCTCCTTGAAACTGCCCCACCATACACATTCTCTGATACCTATCAGACAGCCAATCCTGAATCCAGCTGACCAATCTGACATACAAACCCATGTGCGATGCATGTGCTGCAACTTAAATATTAGCTTATCATGTGACACTCTGTCAAATACCTTCGCTAAATACAAGAAAATAGCAGTACATGCCTTACCCTCATCTACTGTTCTTGTAACTTTATTATAAAAGGATAGCATATTACTAAAACAAGAGCATCCCTTAACAAATCCATGTTGACTCTCACAGATAACATTACCCTCATCTGCCCAATGCTGTATACGGTCCCTCACTAATTTCTCCAAGATCTTAACAACTACTGACGACACACAAACTGGCCTATAATTAGACACTTCCAGTCTGCTACCATCCTTATGCAATGGCACTATCTTACCTTCCTTCCATTCCCTGGGTACCTTTCCCATAGCCAGACTTTCATTGAAAAGTCAGGTCAAAGGAGCTGTCAGTTCTTTAGCACATTCTCTCAAACCCCATGGTGAAATACCATCCAGTCTCACAGCTTTACTGACATCCAGAGTACTCAGGATTTGAAACACACTTTCCTCCTGCACCTCTAAACCTCGAACCTGCCCATCCCTCTATTATTAAAAGATATTTCTCCAGGATGAAAATACTCCAATATTTCCAAATGTTCATTGAACAATTCCACTATGTCCTCTGCATCAGTCACTCTATTCCCATTTTTATCCCACAATGTCATTCTTCCACAATCATTTCTCCTCCTACTGGCCACATAGCTAAAAACTTCCCTAGGATTTTCTTTGGATCTTAGGACCAATCTCTTCTCATATTCCAGTTTTGCCTTCCTTACCATACTAGTCACTCTCTTGGCCTGTGTGTTATATTCTTCATGCATCTGCTCTTCAGCTGTCTCCTTATATCTCTTCCATAGCCTCTTTTTCGCATACAATTCCTGTTTAATATTGTTTGTCATCCACTTTACTCCAAATTGTGTCCTCTTCTTCACTTGTGGAATACAGTTTACTATTGCTGCTAACAAATATTCCTTCACAATTTCCCAAGCATTTATGATATCCCGGCTTTCCAATTCCTCCCTCCACAAAACTTCCCCAAGTTAACATCTAAGACTATTATAATCACCTGCCTTATAATTCAACATATGTTCCTATCTCTTTGATATGCCTACATGTCTATTCATCTTCCAAGTTAAAACCACATGGTCACTCTCTCCAACTAGTGGAAGAGATTCATCTTAGTTATTATCAACTCTTCTGATGCTATGACCAAATCCAAAACTCTCGAACCTCTTGTTCTCTCTATTACATGTTGCCTAAGACATTTGTCCCTCAAGAATTCTAGAAATTCCATTCCCTTATTCCTACATGCATCTTCCTCTCCCCAATTTATACTGCTGTAGTTAAAATCTCCCATAACAATCATTCTTCTTGCACTTGCCAAGCGCAACTGTCTAAACATCTCCTGGTCCCCACCCTCTGTACTCCTTGGTTTGTAGCAACACCCCACTAAATATCCTGTCTTGCCCACCTCTACCTCACACCATATGCTTTCAAAATCATTGGTGTCACTGCCTTCCAAAGCCTCTACTCTTAGAGGACATAAGTTGTCACTTATCGTAAGCAGTACTCAACCATGACACTTTCCCTTACTATCCTTCCGAAAAATGCTGTACCCTGCTACTTCTATTCCTGTTATTATATCCTCTTCTGTCAACCACGTCTCAGTGATCCCAATAATCTTTGGCCAGGCTGATGCAATCAGCACCACCAATTCCTCTCCTTTATTCCGGATACTCCTGGCATTAGTATAAAGCATAAAAATGCCACTGTTTCTATACTCGATATTATCCCCCTCTAGACTCCACTGGGCTCAGCGTTTCCTGATGTCGTCCCCCTTCTCCCAAGTACCCATTCTCACAAGAGGCCACCCCTGCTACCATCCACCCTGGGCATTCTAGTTTCCATGCATTGACACACCGACTCGTTCAGAACAGCAATCTCTCCAGATGCCTACGTCCTTCCTCATTCAAATGCAAGTGGTCTCTTGCATACAATTCCTCTCTGTCCTCAAATGCCCTCCAAACATCCACATATTCCAATTCTCTCTTCTGACACATTCTAGCTATTATGTTATTCAATATTACTGCTCTTCTGCTCAGCTCGTCACTATCATACCTAGGCAACACGCACACTATCTTTGCTCTCTGCATCTTCTTTCATACAACTTCAAGTAAGAATCCCATATCTCTCACTGCCCAACACTACTAGTCCTAGTTCAGTGTAGTTTTATACATATATTTAAACAAATTCATGATAAGAAACAATAACACAGTATGTTGAAATAACATTCTGTGTTATTGTTACATAACATTCCAGTAACTTAAAAGAAATTGGGTGTAGGAGGACAGGTATAAAACAATAAGCAAATCCCTGCAAATAAGGCATAAACAGGTGGGGGCGAAGGTTGTGCAGAATACTTTGCCTGAGACTGTGGTAAGTGCATGAACAGTTAATGAGTTCAAGGCCCAGTTTGATGAGATATGTGCGTGACAACAGGATTTTTAGAATGAGTCTCGTGCCTTTGAGAAGATCAAATGATAATAATGAGCAAATAATTTGAAAAATATTGCTTTTAGTCTCAAACTAGTGTAGTTAAGAAAATGTCCTTTTTCTGAATTAGTTCTCTTGAAATGTTAACACTTCACCAAAATCCATAGGAGAAGAGGGTAGGCTGACTCACAGACTATCTCCAATTCCAACTTGAGATAGATTGTAAGTTTCACATAGCTAATTTTAATGTAGTAATGAAGCTGAGATAATGAACTCATCAGTACTCAAAGAAATAGAGTATACTGGAATATCTAATATAGTGAATTTCCTTTAAAACAGTACTGTTATACTGTATAGAACTTCTGAAAGAATTTCCCAGTAGTTTCTCTACCTTTATGTAAATTACAATCATGACAGATTGTAAACCTATCATATGTTTAAGTATTATGGGTGCGATAAGATTAGATAATTCAGTTCCACTGACTCCATGGAAGAGTCTTCTAGTAGTAGTAGTAGTACTACTACTATATATATGTATATATATTTCAGGGGCGAATATTCAGGGTGTGATATTACATTTTTGCACTTATTCCCATTAAAGACTCCCCTAATTGTTTCCAGACTTTGCACGATTCCTAAAAGTAAACATAACATACTAATGCTTCATGAAGAGGACACTTTTCGATGCATAAACATTACATCACATTGGCATCACACAGCATCACATAACCCGGGTGTGCATGTGTGCATTCAAAATACATAAACCTTCGAGCACTTAGAAAAGATGTATAGATGGTGCAGCGGGCCAAATTATTAGCGTTCTGGTGATTTTAAATCACTCAGAAGGTGAGGCACAGTGAGCTCTGAGACAACAGCACCTAGAGACTATGACTGGTATTATATCAACCAATCCAATTGAACATTGTCATTTGTCATGAGTTACTGTTTTTGTTTTCTGAGTTTCACCTGTTTTGCATATGTGAAGTGTGAACTACGTGGTAGGCAAATTTTTATATATAAATATAAAAACTTGTCTATACATATCATATATAGACAAGTTTTTAATATATAATTTTCAATAAATTTATTTATAAATAAATTTCCCAGGCATATGGTGCTTCGCAACCATATACCTGGGAAAGGAGTGTCCTGGGTTCGATTCCCGTCGCCGACAGGAGGAGCTTAAGGATCTTCCTCAGCCATAGCCAAGTTAGTCGGTCTTGGGCGTGGACAGCGGGGTTTTTCCCCCCAGTTTATCTGGGGATTTTCATCCTGCAAGCAGGCAAACCAGCCCCGTGAACACACAGATCTACAGTCATAAATACTTAACCCCCCATGAGGGGGCTCAACTCGCCCCAATAGGGACAGGGGAGAAAAGGGAGGAAACTCCATATGAATGAATAAATAAATAAATTTATAACTCTTTTGTCCATATTTACAGTGGGAAACAGTACTGTAGTCAAAGAAGGTAAGCATCATTCTCCTCTTCTAAATTTTACACCTTTCAGTAATTCAAATATATCAACTAAATATAGCATCCTCCTTCATTGTTTTCTAATATACAGTATCTTAAAACAAATAAACACATTGTCCCCCACTCTGTGCAGATCTGGTTTCAATTAATTAATAAATTCAATTATTCAAAATTATCCTACAATTAATTGCACATTAGACCAATTAAGATGAGTACTGATGTGCTATACACTCTTAAAACTTTCATACATCAATAAAAAAATGCAGTCAAACTAACGTGAAATTTGTAGCACAAGTTGCATAAGCCACGATAGCATACCCAACCGAAATGGGTATGCGACGTCACTGATATATATATATATATATATATATATTAATAGTGGTAATACTAAAAGACACTCAGTGACCCATCAAGAGAGATCATATATCACTCATGCCTAAGTCTGTTGTTAGAATATATGCCAGCAAAGGTAAGCTATTCCAATCATGCACCACTGTGTGAGAGAAAAATCTAGCTCTCATTCCCTCCCAAAACACTATAATCGGGTTATCTAATACTATTCAACCCGAGATTCCTTCTGTCACATACCACTTAAGGAAGTTGGTTCATTGACAGCTCAACAAATCTGGCTTCATTCTTCTCATAAGATTTCACTGCCAACCAATCAATGTTCAGATAATTAAAGTCACCCCTAATGATTAACTGTTTAGTACCTTATTAGGTTTATGTGTGCATTAGGTATATAATATAAAATATATATATATATCCTATCTTATCAGTAGCCATAAAAGGCACTTAAGCACCTACGACCTTTCCAAGTATTCTTGGACTTCGCAACCATAACTGGAGGATAAGGTGATTAGCCCTATGCCTCCCAGTGTGCCCTATGTCTGTAGATGCATGTGTTCACAGGGCCAGTTTGCCTGCTCTAGGGAACGAAAAATCCGAGTTTCCAGGTGAAAAAAACTCACCTACCTCCATATGAGATTGGCTAACTCACCTTTCATTGAAAGAGACCAGATAAAGGTTCCTCAAGTCACTGACAGGAATCAAACACAGGTCTTTCCAACCAAAAGGCTTTGTCTATACCGAATGAGCTACAGAGCTCATATATATATATCCCTCACTTAACGCGGTTTTGATTAACACAGCAAGAATTTTGATTAACACGCCTTTAACCCTGCGGATCTAATTCCATTTATTTTTGTCTTAATTTTTTGTTGACTTTTTTTTTTGATAATGTTTAGTTAGTGGATTCATGTTAAAATATCAACCCACAGTTCAATTGTCTCCAGATTAGACCTACACTTGACGTAGGTAGAAACTTATATGTAATGGTTAATAATAATATAAATATAAAAATAATTATTCATTTCCAGTTAGATTTTTATGCTCCACGTTTGCACAGTAGTAGGCAAAATGTTAATATAAATTCAAGCTGTTTTGTGTTCTTCTAATTAGAAAATATCAGCTAATGTATGTCGATGTTTGTAGTTTGCATTATAACGTTGCTACTAACAGTCTAAGTTCAAATCCTAACTACGATTTTTTTAATGTTTTTTTGGTGATAGATGAGTTTAATTGCAAGGCTTGAGACCACCGTGGTATACAATGGATGATCTGACAAATACATGCAAAATGTTTAATATAAATATTCTTACACAAATCAGTGTATAGCTTGGAGGTCATGAGTAGCTGTGCATTCGTATGTTACGAGTGATATTCCGCACTGTTTTTTGCTGTCAGTTTGGGTTAACACATGGTATGTAAAGGTTTGTGATATTTGACAGTAAATTGTATCTGAGAGATACTACGACCTCCGATGTCAGAATAGTTTAGGTTTTTTTCTTTTTTTATTCTTTGTTCGATAATTTTTAGATTGTAACTGAAAATAAACAAACCATCATGTATTACTGAAATAGAGAGCCAAAGGCTTATTCATAATACATGTCCTCTAGGAAATGTGCTTTACATTATGGAAAATACTAAGGAAAGTGGTCTGGAGCTTACTCCACCTTTACTATGAGTTGCCGAAAAGGTTGCTTATGCTTGCATCCGCAAAAAAAAACTTTTAGTTTCTATATATTCGGCACGAAACTCTTGTAGTTTCTATATTTGGCTATGAAATAATGTTGGATTCAATATCCATTTAATTTGTACCATCATGTATTATATTTGCAGTGCTTTTTTTTTCTTTATGCTTTATTGCTTGTTTGCCAAGGTCTGGAGAGTCATTTTGCTTGTTATCATAGAATTCATGACGATAAGGAAAAAACTAAAACTGTTCAAATGACTCTTGATAACTTCTTTCGATAAAAAAATTGCAGTGAATAATGTAGGTACAAGCATTTATTAAACATTTACTTTGCATTCATTTTTTATCTTTCCTAAAAGAGTACCATATAAAATGAATTATTAATATGGTAATCGATCATGGACGAATTGTACTTTTTACCATTGATTATTATATTTGATTAACACGATTTTGATATACGCAGTAACATTGAGGGATTAATTAACCACGTTAATCGAGGGATACCTGTATATATATATATTTTTTTTTTTTATTTATTATTTTTTTTTTAATCTTATCCATTGTTATAAGTTTAGGTAAGGTTCACATTAAACAAGCAATCTAAGGACACCGTTCCTTAAACCCTCCACTTCCCATCATCATCATCTTATTAAGTTAACTTAATAAGACGATGGCTACTAGCCCTCTTACATCATTCTTTAAGCTTTGTATACAATCATTCTCACTAGTAGAAAATATCTGAATGAAATATGTATTAAATATTTTAGCTATATCCTTAAGTGATTACTAAATAACCATTCCCATCAACTAATATCATCCTTCTATTAGCAATACCGAAAGAACTTCTTTCAATTTTTCTTGCCTTTAGTAGATAAACAATGCTCATGCTACAAAAATGTCACCTTTGGTAGCATGCTCTTTATATACTCGTATACCTGATTATTTCTACCCACCTTATACTGACTCCACAATGACTTTTTCTAGATTACATGCTTTCTTCCACTACCTTATTTATCCAACATACACCTGTGATACACATTCACACATTACTACTGTTTAATATTGCTTGTTTATTTCCAAGCACTGATCATCTCTTTTCTATCCAATTCTTCATTCTATGCTAGTGTTTCAAGGTATCTCCTAATTTCTCAAAATTACCAACCTATAATTCCACATATGGACCTCTGTGAGAAAAGGGTATATGTGGAACTACAAGGGGGTGATTATGAAGAGCTCAGGAGACAACTTGCAAGTGTAGCATGGAATGAGGAGTTAGCTGGAAAAGAGATCAATGCAGCTTGGGGGATTTTCAAAAAACTATCTAGTAGATGCAATGTCTAAATGTATTCCAAGGATGAGATGGTTAAATAAGGTAGGTGTGAGATGGATGAATATAGAGATTAAGCATGCGATACAGAGAAAGAGGGCATTGTGGAGGCAGCATAAGCGAAGTGGAAATAACTAATTCCATGAGGTCTACAAAGACCAGGCAAGGAGGGTGACTTGGTTGGTGAGAGTAGCTAAAGAGAGGTATGAACAGCAGTTAGCTAATGAAGACAAAAAGAATCCAAAGAAGTTCTATCGATATGTAGCAAGCAAAAGAAAGAATGATAATGGAAGGATGACATTAATAGAAGAAAATGGTATAAAGAAAGCTGTTGCAGAATGTGTGGTGGAGACTTAATGAGCAGTTCATAAAGGTCTTTCAATCTTGTGAATGTGACTTCATGGAGAGATTGAGAGCAGTAGATGATGGGGAGGAGAGACTGACTGTAAGTGAGTAAGAGGTGTATGGGGAGTTGAGTAAACTAGATGTTAATAAGGCTGTGGGACTTGATAATATATCACCACGTATTCTGAAGGGATGTGCCAGGGAATTGACGCCTGCCTTGACATATTTTTTTAATATGAGTCTTGCACTTGGTCAAGTTCTTAAGGAGTGGAAGGAAGGCAAGATTGTGCCACTTCATAAAGGAGGTGATCGAACTCAAGCATCAAACTATAGACCTATCTATGTGTCAGGTGTTGTGGTTAAGTTGTTGGAGAAGCTTGTGAGAACTAGGATCCAGAGTTGCGTTGAAAACAATGCTGTCATCTTTGATGGAGAGCATGGATTTGCTAAAGGGAGATCATGTTTTAGTAATCTACTTACTTAAGTAGATTACTAAAACATGTCCAAGGAAGTAGTTACTTAAAGTGACTGCTTCCTTGGACAGAGGAGAAGGATACACAGTGATATACTTGGATTTCACAAAGGCTTTTGATAAAGTACCTTATGATAAATTGATAGTCAAACTAGAGCAAATGGGGTTGGATATTAGATTAGTGCATTGGATTGGAGACTGGCTATCTGATAGGTATCAACAAGTTGTGTATGGGGGAGTGGTATCCAGGAAAAGGAAAATCACTAGAGGAGTGCCTCAGTTTTAGGGCCATTACTGTTTAACTTGTATATTAATGATATTAGTGAAGATTTAAATGGAGATATTCAGTTGTTTGCAGATGATGCAAAATTGGGATGAATCATGAAGAGTAGTGAAGATGTTGTGGCCTTACAAGAAGACTTGAATAAAATGAGTGCTTGGGCACGGAAATGGGGATACGACTTCAATGTTGCAAAATGTAAGGTTTTAAAATTTGGAAAACAAAGATGGAATGCAGAATTTATGCTTGGTGAGGATATATTGTTGGAGGTGGAAGAAATAAGAGATCTGGGAGTGATAGTGGATAAGGATCTGAAATTAAGGGACAACATAGCCAAAATTGTGAAGACAACATAAAACGTTGTATAAAACCCTGATCAGACCACACTTGGACTATTGTTCAAAGATTTGGTCCCCAGGATTTGAAGGGGATAAATTAACTGTGGGAAGGGTACAAAGGCAGATAATAAAGATGGTTTCAGGACTGTACAATGATAGTTATGAGGATCGGCTGAGGGAATGTGGACTGCAGAGTTTGGTGGATAGAAGAAGGAGAGGTGATATGATTGAGACTTTTAAACTCTTGAGAGGTGGTTACAGGGTTGACACTGGGGAGTTCTTTCGCTTGGTTGAACAGCAGGAAGGAATGATGACAAGAGGCCATCCCTAGAAGTTACGAAAGGAAACTGTGAGCAAGAGGGTGAGGAGTGGTTTCTTTGCATGGAGGGTGGATGAACCATGGAATCCATTGCCTATTGGAGTGGTGAGAGCAAGAACAGTAAATGAGTTCAAGGAGTGATATGATAGACTTTGTGTTTCTTGGGGGAGGGGGGACATCCCCTCGATGAGTCTTGATAGACTTTGTGTTTCTTAGGAAGGACCTCCAACGATGAGTCTTTTGACTCCATGGAGGCCTGAATAATAATAATAATAACACAAAGGCTTCTGGGAATGATGCAGAGGACACTGATGTGTAGAAGTAGGGAGATTCTTATTCTATTATATAAGGCTTTGATTAGGCCACACATGGACTATTGTGCCCAGATTTGGTCACCTGGTTTTCAGAAGGATGAAGAGATGTTGGAAAATGTCCAAAGGCGACTGACTAAGGTAGTTTCTGACCTCTGGAATGTAGAGTATGAGGAAAGATTGAGAAGATGTAATCTGCAGAGTCTGGTGGACAGGAGGAAGAGGGGGAGATGTGATAGAGACCTACAAGTTGGTAAGGGGTTGTTATAGGATCAATGCTGGAGAAGTTCTACAGAAAATAGTGGCAGATCGGGGGAGAACCAGAGGTCATACCTGGAAATTGTATAAAGAGAGTGTGAGTAGGGGAGTGAGAGGCAGGTTTTTTTTGTGCAGAGTTGAAAATGATTGGAATGCCTTGCCTGAGAGTGTGGTGTCTGCAAGGAGTTTGAATGTGTTCAAGGCACAGTATGATGCGCTGTGTGTGTGTGTGATAAAAGGACCTCCCAAATGAGTCTTTGACTCCATGAGGTCTGGAGTAGTTATAATAATAATAATAATAATAATAATAATAATATATGTCCTTTCTTCATAGAAACCTTCATATAACTGGCCACCACCCAGTTTAAATACCTCATAGTCAATAGATCCTCATAAATCATCTGGAATACACTAAGTAGAGGCTCATATATATATATTCTATTCTCATATATATATATATGTCATTCAGAACTCAAGAAATTCAGAAATAAATGCAGTTGTAGTCTGAAATTTGATCTCCATAATTAAAATTGGCCATTATTATCACTCTCCTCTTATTTGCCTGAATATTTCACTCTCATGGCTTCACATTCAGGTCTATAATAATATCCCACTAAATATCTCATCCTATCTATCTCTGCCTCACAGCCTTCCACACATTTTCTACCTTACTCCCCTACATATCACTTTGAGCAGGTAATTTCTCTGATATGATCAACAGCATTCATCCTCCATCTCTGGTACTTCCTATCCTCAGTGAGAATGTGATATCCTTTTCATCACTATTCCGATCAGTATACTGTGCTCATCCAATCATATTTTGCTTAGACCAATGATTTCTGAGTAAACTGACCCAATTACATTTAGTAGCACCTTCTCCTTATTCCTGGTATACAGGCAAATATATAAGCTTATTCTGAAGCCTACACAAGTCAATCCAGCCTATGCCAATTTCTTGGCTATAACTCATTGTTCGGTGATCCTACATCTCATCAAATCCATCCTGCTCCTTATGCCATATCCCTCTCCACCAACCCTGATAACAACCCATTTTTCTGTCAATTCTGCATTGCCTGAAATGTAAGTGACCAATCTGTGCAGATGCCTAGATGTGAGTGTATAAGTTTTATAAAGAAAGATATCTTCAATATTCCTACCGGTGTGATTTTTAATATCCACATATCCACTTTAGCCATCCAGCATCATCTCCAAATCCCTAGCCTCATCAATTTTTTTCCGCTCCAGTTCCATCCATGTAATACACAAATGGTAGGTTTTTTTTTTTTTTTTTTTTTCCAATCCAAAAACACTCCCTTTGTCCAAACTGTCAGTTTCTCACTGGTTTCTCACTGTTTATTTAAAATCAATAACACTTTGATAGTAAAACAATAAAGTAAGAGCATTATCTTAAACCAATAGCCAAGAAATTGAGTTTTTTGATGATGGTAAGATTTTAGCAAGTTTCCAAATACCACTTAAATATTTGATAACATCAGCATTACCAGGGCAAAAGCGACTCTCTTATTTAATATAGAAAGGGCGGAAGCAACTAGCCCTCTCATTTCTGAAGGAAAGTTATGGCATCATAAATGAGAGGGTCCATTACACCATTCTCTCAAGCCTGAACAAGGAAAAGTCACTTTTGTATATATATGGTTTTTCAGCAATTTTTTCGTGCTTTCATAAAACTCACATTCTGTAAAGAAATATTGGTTAATGGTACAAATATATTACCAACACGAGCATTATTCTTCCACCAAGAATGATTTTAAGTTATCAACAATTATGAAATATTTTTTTAAATTTTATGAAGGATTACAAAACATAACAACACTTGTACTAACCAGGATTCACTTGAACATCTTGAGCTGAAAAGTTATGCCGTCTACCAGGATAATCTTGGAGATAAATATGAAGTAGGTGAGAATTTATGTCATCATATGTAGTAATGGTAACAGTTTCATCTACACCAAGACGTAGAGTGTTTGGTGTTACAATGAAGTATTTTCTGGAAAGAAAAAAGTTAACTTCAGTTCTGGGGATATTCAATGAAAAAAAAAATTAAAAAAGCTTTGATGCCATGCATATATTGAGCACGCTTAAATTTCTACTTACCATATGATATGAATGGCCATAGCTAAATAATGCACAGTTCAAGATATTACATATGACACTTTTAAAACACTTAGGAAAAAAAAAAGTTTATAAGCTTATAAATTGCTTGGTATCTTAAACATATATTATTACTATTTAACACCTCCAGGGAGTCCAAAGCCTCATCGAGGGAGAATGTGCCAACAGCATTGAATGTTTGAACCCCTGCCAACTACTAACCACGCTCAAACTTGCTTAACTTTTTGCATGAGCCATTAGTAGCAGAGGCTTTACCAATCGACCAACCTTTGTTATGGTATATATAATTCTGAGATGATAGAATAGTGATAAGATGACAGAATTCTGAGAAAAACTGCTGCAGTTAGCAATTAGTATGGCTTAAAGGAGATCCATAACTGCAAAAAAAAAAAAAAACGTGTTTCTTATAGTATAGTATAGTATACCATACTATATCATCTGTACACAGATGGTAGCAAGAGCAAATACACTGTGTATTCATCACCCTCACTGGCATAATCTTGTAAACATTATTATACAACTTCCAGGAATGACACCTGGTTTTCTCCCCTCTCTCCTGTCATGAACTGAAAACTTTCTGCATCTATCTAATAAAGCCCCATTTAAAACATATTTTTCTATCATATTTACTCTTTTCTGCTTAACAACCAAACTTTGTAACCCCCACAAACCTGTAATATATATTCACATAGGTGAGCACTCCACACACACACACACACACACACACACACACACGTCACTATCCTGATAACCCACATCAGGATCCTATTCACCACTTCCTCCAAGAAATGTAAGTGACCAATCTGTGCAGATGCCTAGATGTGAGTGTATAAGTTTTATAAAGAAAGATATCTTCAATATTCCTACCGGTGTGATTTTTAATATCCACATATCCACTTTAGCCATCCAGCATCATCTCCAAATCCCTAGCCTCATCAATTTTTTTCCACTCCAGTTCCATCCATGTAATACACAAATTGTAGGGGTTTTTTTTTTTTTTTTTTTTTTTTTTTTTCCCAATCCAAAAACACTCCCTTTGTCCAAACTGTCAGTTTGTTTAAATCATTTCTGGATCTCCACATTACCTTTATTGACTATTGTCATTGTTAATAAAGATATCAACTATTGTATATTGAACCTTTATTATCATCAGCAAACCAGATTTTCCTCTTCAAATCATTCCCAATATCATTAATGTAAAAACAACAGCTAGAGCCAAAGTACAGAGTGGCATACCACTGATACAAACAGGAAAATGGGTTTGTTGGTGGTGGCAGTAGGGGTGCCCAAAGCAACTAAGGCTATGAGTTTGGAAGAATTAAAAATCACATGTTTTAGGGAACCTTGTATTTCTACAATACTGACTAATTGGGAAATAGAACGTATCAGACTAAAAAAAGACACAGCACTGGTACAAGAAAGAATGGTTGTCTGGAAAACCTAAGAACAAATAGTAATAAGCTAATACGAAACCAACTTCAGATTCCCCATTTTCAAATAAGTCGAACAACAAATTTCAACCTTCGCGCTCCTTCCATAGGATTTCATGGCCAGCCAAGACAGAGTGCGATTTAAAGTACAGAAATTACATGTCTTTTAGTTATTAACTTCTTTATTTACAAGTTCTGGTTTTTAAGCGATCAAAAAACAACAAGAATTTCGCAATTTTAATGTCAATTTTGTAGGAGGCTGTGCTCATTAACATAAGCCATAATAATAAATAAATAATGAGGGGAAGTGTAGTGTAAACAAATGAATTACGCCTAATACAACGGTAAATTACATCAGAAGTATTACATTCAAGTCAACTGTTAATCAATTAACATGGGTATCCCTGACTCTCTAATTTCGAATTAAAATATCTGAAACTATTAAAATACGCCAATACTACGAGCAAAGGATTTCTTCGAGTTTTTTTTTTGGTACGAAATCAACAACAAAAGAAAAAAAAATTCAAATCGATAATGTGGACCAGCATATCTATGTTACAAACATATCTACAAAATTCCATGAGCTACCGTAGCACACTCGGTAATTATGTTGCCATTGGTGTCCAAGATCTGGTTTCGAATTCCGTCTAACATACAAAGGGTTCCATGAAAAAACATAACATGAAAGTACAGAATATGAAGAAACAGAACAATGAAAGAACAGAACTGTAACAAAACAGTACTATGACAAATCAGAAAAAAATAATAAAACATTTATTATTTTATTATTATTATTATTTTATTATTGTCGTATCTCTATATGTTGTATAGATTTTTAATCATTGCAGGTTGTCCATTCGGCGTAAAAACATCAATGTATAGTTCTACAACATTTAAATGAGCAAGTCCTTCACAGATCCCTCGAGGCTCCTTATCGGTTTTTGTCAAAACTTATTCGGATGTACGGAATAATGGGATGAAACATTTTCGTTCTAGCAAAAATACAAATAAACTGTGTGCCTACATTTCCAAGAATACTAAGTAATTACAGTGGTACATCTTAAGAACTGAGCGGCTTACCAGATTATAGGATTACCAGGAATGGGTACCCTTTCACTCAACGCCCCTAATGCAGTTTCTGGTAAGTTTGCAATATAACACTTTTACTCAGTGTTCTTTTGCATCTTCTGTTAGATATTTCGCATGGCATTTGAATTTTTGTTGTGAAAACGTCTTAGCAATTGTATCGTAAGTTTGCCAGAATAAAAGGGTGATCCATCTTCCGCATACTCACTGTAGACATACAATTTATTCGCAAGGTAAGCAATCATACGCATTTATGATCATATTATTGGTTACTTATCTGCCCATATAATTTAGTAGTTAGTTTAGTACTATGACAAAGCTTGAATATAAAATTAATAATAAATTTATTTTTTAACAGATCTATTATCATGGAATTTTCACTGTCACAGAAAGGAAATCAAGTTCTACTGTACCAAGGATATGAATATACCAAGTACTGTATAGGGAAAACGAGAGTGGAGTGATTACCTGAAGATGAAGAGTCTAGTTTGCCACCAAATGCAGGGCATTCTTGGGGACACAGGAAGAAAATATCATTGGAGAGGTCCCACAACATTGCCATGATTCTAATCCTCTAAAAGCACAGGCAAACATTTTAAAGGCTAGGATGAAGCGAGACATCAAGGCAGTTGGTGCAACTCCGAGGAATGTTATGGGAAATATTTTTTCAGAAGTGAATAGGGACGTTTTGGAACACTTACCAAAGCAATCCTCACTCACGCGAAGTCTTTTTAAACATAAAGAAACTACTTATATTCCCGATCCAGCTACAACTGATTTTCCTATCCCAGAAAAGTATGCTGACCTCATTTTGTATGATACGAGAGCTGATGACCCAGAAAGAATATTACCCATTGGGAATGATGATGATCTGCTCTCAGAATTAGACAAGGATGTCATTTATGGAGACGGTACATTTGATAAAGCATCTAGCATGTTTTTTCAGCTGTATACATGCATGCTAAGATTGGCAATTCATATCCTCCATGTATTTATTTTCTTTTGCAAAAAAAAGAATATGGATACATGCAACAGAATGTTTATCATATTGCAACAATTGGTGCCCAATATAACCCCAAAAGATTCTGCTGGACTTAGAAAAAGCATGTATGTCTGCTACTCAAGTTGCTTTTCCATAAGCAGAAGTAAAAGGGTGCTACTTTCACCTTTGCCAGAGGGTTATTAGGAAGATCAACAGTGTTGGCTTAAAGGAAGTGTACGAGTCTGATATTTACATGAAGTTGAAACTGAAGTCCCTACCTGCTCTCGCCTTTGTGCTAATAACAGATATAAGAACTGTCTTTCATCAACTAGCTGCCACATTTCCAGATGAGGATAACTACAATGAAGTTCTCACATATTTCTTCTCAACCTACATCGAAGGAGTTGCAGGAAGATCACCTCTCATTCCAATTAGAATATGGAATCATTTTGAGGCTGCAGCTGAGAGATATCCTAAGACTGCAAATTGTTGTGAAGGTTTTCACAACGCCTTTAACTCATTGTTTCATTGTAGTCACCTAAGCATTTGAAACCTACTAGATGGATTAAGTCGAGATATAGCTTGCCAGCGATTATTATTAGCCAATGCTCATACAGGTTGCCCAGAAGCTGATACGACATATCAAGATACGACACAAATAAACGTTTTATTTTTTCCCCTGTTCTGTTTTGTCACTGTTCGTTTTCCTGACTCTTCTCTTTTTTTACTGTTCTGTTTTTTCATAGTTCTGTTTCTTCATAGTTCTGTTTCGTCATGTTCCGTTTCTTCATTTTCTGTTTCTTCTGGTTACCCATACAAAGAACCCCCATCCTCCACAATCTGATCTCAAAAAATCAACCGTTCTGCACTCATTGTTGACATTTCGCTGGCGGAGAAGGGCGGGGGGGATAGAATTGATACCGATGAGAGTAGAATGAGTTTATCCTGAACATTGGAATAGGAGAACAGAGACGAGTTAGGAAATTGATGAACAGGAGGAAGAGTCAAGCAGACCTAATGCTTTCGATGCTTGGCAAAAACATCGTTATTATTATTATTATTATTATTATTATTATTATTATTATTATTATTATTATTATTATTATTATTATGTGACACCTCCAGGGAGTCTAAAGACTCATCGAGGGAGAGTGTGCCAACAGCATCGAACGATTGATCCCAGGATCTGCTGGTTTTCATAAAGCACTCCAGTCATCATAAATCACTGTACTATTACTACTACTGTATAAGGCAAATAGATATATTTTAAATATACTGACTGTATACTATCAATGATATTTAGAATTTACAGACTTCGAAAGAGGCATTATCACAGAATGTCATCTCAATCACTTGTCCCTTTTGAGATACTGATAAAAGATTGAAACATCCAGAATAAGCTGTAGGTAATACTATATTACCTCAGTCTGATAAAAATGGATTTTAAAAAAGGGCTATGGTGGCAAGCGATCCTACACCTGAATGCTTTTGGTGTCAGGAGTCTAGAAAAACTAATAACTGGTATGCGACCTAACACAGAGAGTCAGGGAAAACAAATCATTATCATCATAATCATGCATATCAAGTATTTAGGCCCCTAACATGGCGTGTTCCGGCCTTAGAAGTCATCGCTGAACCGTTTAAGAGGACGTCCTGGTTTTCTTTTTCCTAATGGCTTGTACTTTAAGGATTGTTTTGGTAATCTTTCTGTTTTCATTCTTTGAACGTGTTCCATCCATTTATGTTTATATTTTTTAATTTTTTCTATTACTGGTTCTTGGTTTAATTATTTCATTATTTCTTCGTTTCTTTAGTGATCAAATAGGGTATATACTTTGCAGTTTTTCTCATAAACTTCATTTCTGCTGTTGTTAATCTTTGTTTGTCTTTTTGTTTTATTGTCCAGATTTCGCTTCCATACATTAAGACTGGTAAGGCTAACGTATTGTATAATCTTAGTCTGGTTTGTTTTTGAACTAGGTTTGGTTTAAATATAGAGTTAATTACACCTGTTATTTTTAAATATTTTGCAATTTTTACGTTTATATCTTTTTCATTTTCATATGTGATCATACATCCTAGGTAGTTAAATGAATTCACCTGTTCTAAGATCTTGTTATCTATTACTATTTTAGTTGTTGCTGGATCTTATCCTTTCGAGGCCATAGTTTTTGATTTTTCTGTTGATATTGTCATACCATAATCTTTGGATATCTCATTTAGATCTAAAATAGTTTTCTGTAAGTTATCTTCAGATAACTTCAGAATTTGTAATTATTATTTGGTCGTCGGCAAAGAGGAGAGTGTTTAAGTTTACTGTACGAGAAAGTTTAATTCTTTGATGTAAATTTTTATTCCATTTTATTATTATTTCATTTAAGTAGATATTGAAAAGAGTTGCTGAGAGGGAACATCCCTGTCGGACCTTTTGGTTTATCTCTCTCGTATATGATAGCTCGTGATTTAATCTTATTTGTATTTGATTATTTTCATATATACTTGATAGCTTTTAGGATATAATTTGGTATTTGTCTTTCTTTTAATATGTTAAATAATATGCTTCTTTAAACTTTGTCAAATGTTTTTTCAAAGTTAATAAATGCAATAAGTGTTTCTAAATTGTAGTCTCTTCTTTTCTCTATTATTAATTTTAGGCAAAAGGCCGGGTTTATACATGATCGTCCTTTTCTAAATCCATTCTATACTTCTAAAATACAGTTTTCGGAATATGTCATTAGTTGCTATTTAAGATTCTGCTATATATTTTGTAACAGGAATTTAGTATATACTGATACCTCTATAGTTTATAGGGTCATCTCTATTACCTTTTTTAAAGATAGGAATCACAATTGCTTTTTTCCATTCTATTGGGGGGAGGATACCAGTTGAGTAAATTTTATTTCAAAATAATAAGAATCTTTCTTTGAATCTTGTTCCTGCACATTTATATAGTTCTGAACCTAGCTTATCTTCTCCAAGTGATTTTCCGTTTCTTGTTTCTTTCAGGCTGATTTCTAATTCTTCTTTAGTTATTTCCTTTTCATTTTCGTTAATTGTTTGCAGTTGTCTTTTTTAAAATATTTATCTGTCCACAATTCTGTGTAATAATTTAGAAATTCTTCTAATTTCAATTCGGTGTTTAATTTTATGTTTTCTTTGGTATCTGCATTTAAGTGTTTCAAAATCTTATATACATTTGGTCTTATTTTATATAAATCATGTTCTAAATTAGAAGCAAATTTGTTCCATGATTCTCTATGTCTTTTTCTAACTTCTCTTTTAGCTATGGCTCTTATTCTTTTATATTCTATTTCATCTTCTAATCTTTTACTGCTTAACCATTTGTGATAGGCTTCTTTTTTCTTTTTGATTATTTCTTTGATTGTATCATCCGAGATCTTCAGTTTTTTTGTTTTATTGAATTTTTTGGTCTTTCCTAAGCTTTCATTTGCTGCTGCATTTAGTATGGTTTTAATATTAAGCCATTCTATTTCTATTTCTTCATTTTGTTTTATTTTATCTAGATATTGGTTAATTCTTTGTTCATATAGCCATTGTACATTTGTATCATTCAATAGTCTAGTTTTATAAACAAATGTTTCAATTTTTCTTTCTGTTCTTGTTACTTGTAGCCATATAGGTGGTAATCTTCATTTCATTTTAACAAGGAAGTGGTTACTGCTTATTTCATATCCTCTGCGAACTCTAACATCTAGTGAAAATTTTGATGTCTTTTCATTTAATATAAAATAATCTAATATTGATTTCCATCCTCTTGCTGCCCAAGTATATTTATGTATGTCTTTATGTTTATAGAAGGAATTCATTATTTTTAGGTTATTATAAACTACAAAAGTCAATCAATTTTTTACCATTCTTGTTTAAAGTATGTTCTCCATGTATTCCTATATTATTATTAATTTTCGTGTTTCCAATTGTTGCATTTATGGCTCCAGTTAAAATTACGTAATCATTTTTATTTATTTTATTATATATGTTTTGTAGCTAATTGAGCAACAATCTTATAATATAACTGTGTTAATGACAGGAATGGGCTTTGTCATGGAAATCTTGACGAGGAGAGAACGATTTCGACTTTGTGTTTGTCTGGTTCGACCCATCAAAGGTGTGCGAAGATGTCTACATGTAGAAGGCACTAGAGAAGAATAGAGATCAGCAAGTTGTCCAACTGTGTAATGCAAACTGCAGACAAGAGTATAACGGAAGAACACGCAGGTAAATTTGTGTCTGTACACAAATTCTAGGAATATCAGAAACAAAGGGGCAGAGTTTGTTGCCTTAGTCAATATATTGCCACTTAAGATTGCAGGCATTAGTGAGACCTGGCTATCAGAATCAGACATAGTAACTGATATCGATTGTAAAGGACACACTATTTTTATGAAGGATAGAGAGGATAGGAGAAGAGGGGGGAGGTTGCTGCTAATGATATCAGATGACTTGAATCCAGTTAGAGTTGACATCAATGATTGTAGTAGTACTAAGAACAGTATTTCATGTGACAGTCAGTTTGAAGCCATCTGGTGTGAGGTAGAATCGAACAAGATCGTTTATCTACTGGTTACAGATCTAGTGGATCGGTTGCTAGTGACGAAGAAATGCATCACCAAATAGAAAAGATGAGTGTGAAAAGAGTAATCATAATCGGAGTCTTTAATTATCCAAATATTGACTGGGTTGCAGCAGTGGTGTATTTAGTTGTTTGCCGCCCCTAGGCCCTCAGAAAATGCCGCCTCTCATGACCTGCCTATCGGCTGGTCATGATCCCATCCTCCAGTGACTGAAGTTGCTATAGAATCCCAATTGCTTCACATCACGTAACTTTCTTCTGGTTTGTGTCATTTTCACTTTCGGACAAAGTGGAAATTATTTCCGTCCATCCCTCACGAAGACTCCGACAGGTATCGTCACACGCTGACCAACGAGTAGGCAAAGGACGTTTGATTACTTTTGCAAAAGTTTCCAGATGCTTTCTTAGAACACTCCACTGATGTGTTGAAGATGTGAAAAATACGTACAGTTTCTGAAGAACATCAAAAAATGCAGAAGAGTATGGACAGGATTCGGCAGCGCAAGTACCAATTTGAGAATATCCAGCACACGGTATGAATTCTGCCAATGGATTTATTTCAAGAATTCTTGCTTGCAGTCCTGTGTACTTGCCTGACATGTTACTAGCATTATCGCATGCCTTCCCTCTGCAATTTGCTACATCAATTCCAAGCTCGTTTAGTGAAGTCAACCGCCTGTAACTTACGTTAGGAATGAAACGCAAGAAACGCTCCACAGAAGTTCCATGTTCTTTCACATATCGTACAATGAAGGACAGCTGATCAACATGAGACAAGTCTAGTGTTGAGTCAACACTTATGGAATAGTACTACGCTATTTTAATTTCTTCCACAATAAATTTAATTACTTTCTCGCCCGTTATTTTAATAAATTCGTCATGCGTGGCAAAGGAAAGATAGGAAACGAAACTTTTTCCTTTTTCCCCCCCGATTTTGGCAATGTGCTCAGCAAGAAAGGGATAAGGGATCAAATTCACTAATCACAAGTTACCTACAACAATGCAGTAGCTTTCCGTGCACGTGTCTCGGTCTGTATAGTTATGTAGAATCCGATTACATGCCAAAATGCTTGCAGACTAAACTTACAATGAGGAAAAGAAAAACATTTCTCTACTTGCGAGTAGATGCGGCATATAAGGAGCATGTTATAACTAAAAAATGAGAGCCTGGAAATTTCTGCCGCCCCTCAAAATTTGCCGCTTTAGGCCCTGGCCTATACGGCCTATACCTAAATACGCCACTAGGTAGCAGTAGAATCTCATAAGAAGAATGAAAATGCATTTATTGAGCTGTTGTGGGACAACTTCCTTAAGCAGCATGTGACAGAAGGAAATCGAAGTCAAAGAGTGTTGCATTTGATTATAGTGTCAGAGGGCGTTTCATTTAAAGATGTAACTATTCTGTTTCTGATTGGTGATAATGACCATGCGGAACTCACTTGAGAAGTGACTAAGATTATGAATGTTCCATTCAGAACAAGTTACATGCTGAACTACAAAGCAGGAAATTAGGACCAACTAAGAAGTATACTGAGTTCAGTGGGAAGCATTTCAACAATACTTAAATGATACGATAACAGACGATATCAGATGCGACATAAGGATGATGCGCATTATGAAAGTTTAAGCAGCAGGCTAGAATAGTCACAACTGTTGCACAGAAAGCAAAATCTGAGTAGGAAAAGAAACTGGTTCTGCGTGCTGAAGACAACCCACAAGAATTTTATCGATATGCTGCAAATAAAAGAAAGAATGAGATAATTTTAGAATAACTCTTCAATGTAGATGGCATAAAGGTTACAGATGTAGAAAAAATTGTTCAACTAATGAGTGCCCATTTTTTTAAAAGCTATCAATTTGGCACACGCAACATTGAGTCCACTGATAAGTCTTCACTAAACGAAGAAATTCAGGTGCATGAGGATGAGGTATTAAAGCTGTTACACAAACTGAATAATAATTCAGCAATAGGCACTAATGGAATATCAGCACGTGTGCTAAAAGTTTCCTCATCTAAACTGGCTATTCCTTTGAGCAAGCGATTTAATTTGAATTTCAGAACAGGAAAGATTCTGCAGGAATGGAAAGAACGTATGGTAATTCCATTGCATGAAAATGAATGGCAGTTCAATGTCAGCAAATGTAAAGCCATGCACTTTGGCATGATTAGATATCGAATGTGGGATTATTGGTGGGATTAAGCTCGGAGAAACTGATAAGGCTAGGGATCTTGGAGTGTTAGTAGATAGGAAGTTGAAGTTTAGCGACCATGTGGCAAAGATTGCTAATACAACTGAAAAGATAATTGCAATGTTGAAACGAACTTTCACGTGTAAAGAGAAGGATGTGATTTGGCCTCGTTAAAAGGCCTTGATAAGACCTCACTCGGACTATTGTGTGCAGGTCTGATCTCCTGGTTTGCTTTGTGATTGTGAGATATTGGAGAGAGTGCAAAGGAGAAAGTTAAAAATCATATCAGGATTTTGGAATACTGACTATGAAAACAGATTGAGAATTTGTAGACTGCAAACACTACCAAACAGGAAAAAGAGGGGTGATATTATAGACTTACAAACTTCTGAAAAGGTCATACAGGATTTCAACTGATGGAATTTTTCAATTTATGGAGGGTGGGGAAAGGACAAGAGGGCATCCTTGAAAGCTGAGAATGAATGCTGCTAAAAAGAGGGTGAGGGCCAGATTTTTCTCTCAGAGGGTGATGCGTGATTAAAATGGATTACTGTTGGATGTTGTGAGTGTTAATTAATTCAAGAATAAGTATGATAGCTGGTGCGTGTAGTATGTGTGTCCCTCGATGAGTCCTTCACTCCTTGGAGGTCTCTCTTAATAATAATAAGAAGAAGAATAAATCAGGTAACGCCTTTTACTTCCGTAAAATACTGAGTGGGCAGTTCAATCTCCACTGATAGCCAAACAGAGATAGCTGGCATACGGCTGGCACTAATTAAACGGCACACAGTGAAGAGATAAATCAACAAATGCCGCCATCTCGGGGGTCCCTAATCCTAACACAATATATTTAATGTCTGAAATAGTTTGGGTTCTACGGTCGACTTTCTTGAGCTTACGGTATGAAAAACCTGCTTTCCCGTGCCAGAAATCGATACAGGAATGTTACCGCAGTCATACAGAAAGATCCAAGAAGCTAACGCTAAGGAACCAAATGGAGTACAGAGAAGGAAAGATAAGGACATTTTGGCATTCTAATGTAAAAGTAATAACCGAGAATTCTAAGAGGCTTCAGGAGCTCAATATAGTAGAGTAGTACATGCGCAGACCAGAATGGTCTCGATTTCTATGGACAGGCAACAGAAAATAAGCTTGACATCAATCTTATAAATCAACAGAATTGACTAATCATAAAAAGAACATTATGACTCTTTCGTAACTCATTGAAACTAATTATTCCGGAGTGCTATAACAAAATATGGATGCTAACGCACCTCTGTGAAGAAAAACGAACAAATCAGCAGGAGAGATTTCATATCCCAAAGGTGAAATATGTGGATGAATCTTCAGAGGAGTAAACCTCTATAAACAGCCTGGGCTCAGCTGGCTCCGGCTGTCAGTACCTGGTTAGGGCCCCTACCTAGGGTTACAAGGAAAATGAATGTACGAAGCAGGTAAGCTAAGAAATGCTATCCTGGAAATGAAAAGACTGCAAAGTAGTGGAAGTACTCTGGAAGTAGTGAAAACAACCATCACAATGGAGTTGGAATAATAGTAAACAAAATGTCAATAAGTCACTGTTGAGCTTCATCCCCTACTAAGAGAGGATGATGTTATTAAAACTGAAAGGTCAACCACTAGATGTTAATCTTTTACAGGTGTATGCCCCAATTGATGACAAGAGTGATACCAAGATAGAAGAATTTTATGATCAATTAAAAGAACTAATGGAAAACATAAAAAAACATGATATTAGCATCGTCATGGGTAATTTCAATGCTAAAGTTGGAAAAGGTAGAAGTGGAGATGTAGTTGACGAGCATGGACTGGGAGCAAGAAATGAGAGGGGAGACCATCTTATTCAATTCTGCCAAGAAAAGGAGCTAATAATCACAAACACGTGGTTTAAGCTACCATCCCGAAGGCTGTATACTTGGCGATCACCACAGGATAATAATGGGCATATAGTCAGAAACCAAATTGATTACTTGCTAATTAATCAAGGATTTCGAATTTCTATAAAGAGTACAAAAACCTATTGCAGATATTGCTTCTGATCATAATTTACTGATGGCAGAGTTAAAACTTAGACTGAAAGTTATACTTAAGAAACATCAACAAAAAAGGTTTCATTTAGGAAAATTAAAAAACCCAGAGATAAGAAACAAATTCAGTCAAGATCTAAATCAAGAGCTAGCACTTATCAAGAATGATGACGTCATGCATTTAATATGAGGAATGTCGAATCATGGGACAAATTAAAAAATGTCTTCATAGAGAAATGTACCAATACCCTGTGTCCTGAGAGAGCAGTAAAAAAAAAAAAAGGAAAGATTAGATAACTGACGAAATTCTTTCTCTCATGGATCAACGCAGATCATTTAAAATTCAAAAAAAAAAAATCAGCTAACGCCTTTTTATTCCCGTATACGGGGAGTAGGCGAGGCCATTTAGCCCTATCTAACTTTTTTTGGAGACTGAGTGGGCAGTTCAATCTCCACTGGTACCAATCAGAGATAGATGGCCCAAGGCTATCACTAATTAAGCGGTACACAGTGAAGAGAGATGGCTCAAATGTACCGCCATCTCGTGGTCCCTAACACAATATATTTAATGTCTGAAATAATGTGGGTTCTACGGTCGATTTTCTTGAGTTTACGGGACGAAAAACCCGAGTTTGCGGGAGGAAAAACCCGCTTGCCCGTGCCAGAGATCGACTAACTCGGGAACCGGTCAAAAAAAGGCTTAGAAAAATTTCCTCTAGTCGCCGACTCGACTCGAAACCCAATCTTCCTTCGTGCGGCCAAGCGCCGTGGTGTGCAAACGCCACATCCACTGAGCTACACAGGCTCCATTTAAAATTCATAATCCAACAAAATATAAAGAGATTCAGAAAATTATTAAACGCAAGATCAAAGAAACAATAGAAATCTGGATGAATGAAAAATATAAAGAAATAGAAATTCTACAGGAAAAGCATGACAATTTTAATCTACACAAAAAGCTGAAAGATATCTCAGGTATATTTAAGAAAAAACAACTATGTATCCTTCGAAACAAAAAGGGAAAAATAATATCCAAAAAGGATTACAAAATACAAGAATGGGTGAAATATAAAGAGGAACTCTTTATGATAACAGACAGAACCCAGAAAATACTTGAACAGATTGAAGGGCCATGCGCTCTAAGATCAGAAGTGGATATGCACTGAACTCAGCTAAAAATGGTAAAGCCTTAGCCCCGGTTAGAATACCAGCAGAAATAGTAATGTTATTAGAAGGTGAAAACATTAATATATAAAAAAAAAAAAATCAGCTAACGCCTTTTTATTCCCGTATACGGGAGTAGGCGAGGCCATTTAGCCCTATCTAACTTTTGGAGACTGAGTGGGCAGTTCAATCTCCACTGGTACCAATCGGAGATAGATGGCCCAAGGCTATCACTAATTAAGCGGTACACAGTGAAGAGAGACGGCTCAAATGTGCCGCCATCTCGTGGTCCCTAACCTTAACACAATATATTTAATGTCTGAAAATAATGTGGGTTCTGCGGTCGATTTTCTTGAGTTTACGGGACGAAAAACCAGAGTTTCCGGGAGGAAAAACCCGCTTGCCCGTGCCAGAGATCGACTAACTCGGGAACCGGTCGAAAAAAGGCTTAGAAAAATTTCCTCTAGTCGGCGACTAGATTTGAACCACCAAACCCTTTCTTCGTGCGGTCAAGCGCTGTAGAAAGCAAACGCCACTTCTACTGAGCTACACAGGCTCTATTAACATTAATATATTAGTAAAGCTATTTAATAAGATCTACGATACAGGCATAATCCCTCAAGACTGGTTGCAGTCGACTTTCATCATGCTACCTAAAAAGCAAATGCGAAAACTTGTAAAGACTATAGAATTATCAGCCTAATGAATCATGTTCTCAAAATGTTTCTGAAAATAATTCAAAAAAAGAATATACAGAAAATGTAAAGACACCATCAGCGATACTCAATTCAGCTTTAGAAACGGTTTGGGAAGAAAAGAGACTCTTTTCTGTTCTCAAATCTTATTCCAAAAATGTATTGACCAAAAGAAGGAAGTATTCGTTTGCTTCATCGACTTTGAGAAAGCATTTGATAAAGTCCAACATACTAAAATGATTGCACTATTAAAAAGAATTGGATTAGATGGTAAAGGCATCAGGATCATTGAAAACTTATATTGGAACCAAAAGGCATCTGTTCAAGTTGATGACATTATTACAGACCCCATTAACATCAAACGAGGAGTAAGGCAAGTATGTATGCTGTCACTTCTTTTTAATATATACTCAGAAGCCATATTTCAAAATATCTTAAAAGGAAGAAAGGAAGGGATTAATCTAAATGGTGAAATCATCAGTAACATCCGATATGCTGATGACACAGCTCTCCTGGCTGACAATATATTCAAGATCTTCAAAATCTTCTGGAACTAGTGAATAAAGAGAGTGAAAAATTTGGATTAAAAATAAATATTACCAAAACTAAATTCTCAGTCATGAACAAGAAACCAATTCTAATTCAGCACTTTCTTCAAATGGGAAACAAACAGAAAGAGTAGCAAAGTTTTAAATATCTCGGATGCTGGTTAAATGAAGATTGCAATCCAGAAATGGAAATGGAAGTTAGAATTGAAATGGCAGGAAAAAATTTTCTCTTGATGAAATCAACACTGTGTAACCGCAGTTTAAATTTAGACCTTAAAGTACGCATGGTTAAATGTGATGTATAGTCTGTACAGCTGTACGGTGCAGAAACTTGGACTTTATGATAACATCAATAAAAAGAGTTGAAGCTTTTTAGATGTGGTTACGAAATAATATTAAAAATTCCATGGACAGCAAAATCGTCCCATCCGGAAGTAGTGGAACAAATGGGGAAATCACATGAACTTTTAGATACCATAAAAAGAAGGAAAAACTGCATATCTTGGTCACCTACCTCGAAAAATATAAGATATTTCAATTGATTATAAAAAGGAAGATAAATGGAAGAACAGGACAAGGAAGACGTAGAAAATCTTGGCTGGCAGACATCAGACAGTGGACCGGAATGACCTAGAGAGACTGTTCAGAGTAGCTGAGGATCGCTCAAAATTTGCCTAGGTGGTCGCCGACCTCAGATAGCAGATGGCACTGAAAGAAGAAGAAGGTAAAAAACTATATCACCTTTTTTTCAATCCGAAAGGCGAGTGTAGCCATAGCAATTTCCTGGGGGAATGCTCTGTGCATAAAGTCTAACATTAGTGATGAAGGTGTAATGGTCATGTTGTTTCCCTTGGTGTTACTCCCCTTTCAGTTGTACCACCTGAAAGGATAAATGTTAACAGATATCCATAACTTATTGCTAATGCAATGCATAGAATCCTACACTGGCAGTTTTATTAATTAAATCTGTATCTTTTTCAAAATGAAAATGCATAATGATTACTTTTAATGGTAGTTCGAATGATTTGAGTGAAATGATTTCGAAAAAACTTGATATGTGAAAACCCAACAGGCCAGTTATGTTGAAAGAAGAACGGTTTAAAATACCTAACTCTAACTCAGATCACCGCAAATCGGTGTCGAGTATGACTAAAATAAATAAATAAATAAAAATCCACTAAGACATTTTATTCCTCAAAGGTAGTAGGAATTTCATCCTCCAGTTTAGTCCTGTTTAACTTTTGGAGAGTGAGCTGCACATAAAATAAATAAATCAGAAAAAAATCTGCTAACGCCTTTTTATTCCCATATTGGAAATAGGCGAAATAAATAAATAAACAAATAAAAATAATTAATGCCTTTCATTCCCCTATAGGGAATAGGCAAGGGCGTTTAGTGCTATCTAACTTTTGGAGAGGGTAGTTCAATCTCTACTGGTATCAGAGACAGCTGGTTATAGAATATCAATAATTATATCAAACATCGGGTGAAGAGAGGTGATGGTAAGTGCCTAAATAAATAACTTCAGACTCTTATATGCCGTAGCCAGGAAACTCGTCGAGTGTTATTCCATATACCTGTTTATTGTTTGGAGGAGATCCTGCCACCCCTTCCCAGCGGCGTCCTCAGGAAGAAAGTTAAAAGTTAAGCTCTGCAAGGACTGTCATCACCCCATTTCTTCAAGTTCTCATCATGCTTGTTCCGGCGGTGAAGGAGTTCCAAATGTGAGATACTTTTGTGTGTCAGGTCTGCGATCGAGCATTCTCCACGCAGTAGGCCTTGGCGTGCATCGCACCTCAAAACATCCAGCCGAAGCCAACGTTGCAATACGAACTGAGCACGTCGAAGCATGTTGCCCTGCTGAAGAAGAAAATATGCTCGCCGCTCATGAGATCGAGTTGATGGCTCGAGGAATAAAGAACATCAATAAGGCTTTATTTAAGATGTTCCCATTAAGATTTTTGGGTGCCATCAAGTATCATAGACGAAAATCCAGCTACAAAGCCTTAGTTCAAGGATTTTGGCAGCCCATTCCCCACAGGTAGAGACAGGTAATATCTCCGTATCCTCTGTCCCTGCCTCTCCACTTCCAGCCACCATCCTGCGGTTAGAAAAGAGACTTTGATTCTCAGACTGACATCATCGCTAGACGATCCTCCTCTTCTGGAATATAACCATCAAATTCTTAAATCTCTCATCCAGACTCACCTTCTAGAAATGGATATCACAGATAAATTAAATGACTGCTTCCATGCTGAATTCTCCAAAAACTTGATGCCTTGTCAACATCACCCAACGTCCCATTCTACAATGACTTTGTTAAATAGGAAGCAGAGGAAGAGGGCCTATGCAGCAATGCAGGCCCTCTATAAAAAGAATAGAGGGAAATGTGTCAAGACCATCCTTAACGGTGCTTGTTCCTTCGGATCCTGTTCCTTCGGATGGCTGTGCCAAGAATATATATCTTCTTTCTTCTCTATGATTCCGACGCCGCCTTAAGCCTCTATATATGGCGTCGCTGGACCTCCAAAAGGCCTTTGATAGCATCTCCCTTCCTGCTCTCCTTCACGTGCTTTCTATTGCTGGATGTCCAGAACCCTTTCTTTCCTATGTTATGGAACTATACTTGGGTAGCTCCATCACTATCACTACAGGATCCCATGCGAATTCTATTACTGCAGTGCATGGTGTTCGTCAGGGTGATCCTATATCTTCCCTTTTCTTTAACAGCGTCATAGATGAGTTTCTTCACTCTCTTCCTAGACAAATAGGCTACTCTCTAGGCGCTTCTTCCGTTAATTCTATGGCCTTTGCAGACGATCTTATTCTCATAGCCTCTACTAAGATAGGCTTGCAGAAACTCCTTGACTGGGCTGTTGGCTTTTTCTCTATTCGAGGTCTTTCTATTAATGTAGAGAAGTCCTGCTCTTTAGCTCTTGTCCCCTTCGGTCGTAACAGGAAGCTTAAAGTCGAGACTATAGAGTTTTCCATGCATGGGGCCGTTACATGCTTAGACCATCCTGGAAGAGTGGAGATACCTCGCTATCATGTTCACCCCAAAAGGGAAGGTCTTCTGTTCCTTCTATCCTATATGCTGGGATCCCTTTTCTGAGGAAAGCCTCTCTCAAGCCCCAGCAAAGACTGTTTCTCCTTTCCCATTATCTCCTACCTCGCTTTTACCACAAGTTGCTGCTTGGTAGGACACATATCTCGGTACTGTCCCGAATGGACAGGGCTATGAATTCAGCCGTGAGATCATGGCTCCGATAGCTACCTAACACCCCCCTACTATATATTTCCACGTGAGGGTGAAGGACGGCGGATTCATGGTTCCATCACTTAGATTGCTGATCCCACGCCTGCGGCTGTCCAGAATCGCGAAGTTAGAACTATCTTCATCCCCAATTTGCAGAGTGGCTTTCTATAGTCCATTAATACAAGAACACTTTAGGCAGGCTAAAGGATGGTCCCATTATCAAGGTACCTTAATTGAATCAGCACCTGCAGAACACAAGACATGACTCTTTTTATGGAGCACCATCTATAGAACAGTGCAGCGGAGATGTTCTGTAGATGGTGCTCCTTTAAAAGAGTCATATCTGGAGCCTCCCCAGCATGATTTGGTAAGGGATGGCACTAGCCTACTCCCTGGGTTCGAGTATATTGACATCAGGAAGAGAATCAATGCCCTGCCCACTCCAGCCCTCACAGCTCGATGGGGTAGCGACGACTCAAACTGTACGGCTGGCTACCACTACAGTGAGATATTGTCTCATATAGCCCAGTGTTGCTTCTGCACTCATGGGGTCCATGTGCGGAGGCATGACGCCTAGTCTCCATTCTGAACAACCGCCCAAGGTTTACGAGCGCCACCATCCCATTTACATGGCGTATGGGGCGCAGATAGCTATAAGGACTTAAAACAGATTGGGCTTACGCAGAATATAAGAGTTCTTTTCTTGAGGGCATTACAGGACACACTTGTGACATGGAGTTGCCACCAGGGAATGATTACAATGATAACTAGAACAGGCATAGGGTAAAAGACTTGTAAAGGCTTAGTCCTATATCAAGTTTAGACGAGATGTCTGGATGTGATGTAAGGGTAGTACTGCCCATAACCAGTACAAAGATTAATAAATAAATAAATAAATAGAAATAGAAATTCTGAACACATTTGGCTCATCGTCACCTTATTCTTATAGACTGTGAAAAACTGCTACTATAGAAATCCAGGTGATATATTTATTATATCCACATAAATTAAAAAATTTATTTATGCTACTACTTTCACAGATTCTTTTGCCTTGAGAATTATGTTTTAAACATGTGGTCTGTGTAGCCCTGTTAAACAGGTATATGTATCTTAGTGCTTGACTGCCAGAAGAAAGCTGTTTCGAATTCAAAGCTACTCGACAATTAAAGTAAGTTTTTTTCTGATAATTTCTTTAAACGGCGCTTTCCGAGTTTGCCGACTAACTCTAGAAGTGCCGTTTCATTTTTTTCGCCAGTAAACTGGTATTTTTTGCTGCGGGATTCAAACCCGCAGCCTTTTGGCTGGAGAGCAGATACGCTGACCACTCGGCCAACTAGGCTGCCATATCTTCTTCTTAGCAACCGATAGATTTCAAATTAATGTAATTGCTGATTTGGCTGATGTACTGCGTTTTACAGTATATTCCATCCCAGTAATGGCATTATCAGAGTTCTACAGGTAATAGACCGGAAAAAAAAAAAAAAGGAACCAGTGACAAATTTCGATTGTTATGGCGATGGTCCGCCGTGGGCGTCTAGTAGCCGATATTCGTAGGCGGAGAGAATTTTTTCAATGCTCGGAACTCAACAAGAGGAATTTCATATCATTCGTCCAACAAAAACTGGATCAATTCGCTGTTGGGAAACGATGTCTGAGAGCTCGCTCCAAAATGTCCCGTAAATGTTCTATAGGATTGAAATCCGGTGATTAAGATGGCTATGACAGACATGACACTTCACTCTTATGTTCCTCAGTCCACTCGGTGACCACATTTGAGCAAGGAATGTTAGGGCGAATGTCAGCCGACTTTCAAAATCCTGCGGGCGCAACTCATATGTCAGATTTTTTCGTGTGTTGAAAGGAGTGATCAGAGTCTTGTGTGAGGAAATCCGACCGTGATATCCAACAGTTCCCGGCGCAAAATTATGATGAAATGGGTTCCTCAAGGCCAGGGCTGAATTTTTCACACAATTGCCAAGCAGTAGCCCTTGGTTATGTCATTATTTTTCGCGTGCAGCGTACTAATGCTCGAACATCTCTTTCTTGCAGTAAGTGCTTTCTCTACTATTGCATTTCGCTGATGATGTTTGTCCTGTCGACTGCCATGCTGACATCACCCGAGAGACTGTTCCTCGACTAACTTGTACACTTTCAACTCTTTTGGTCACAGATGCACCTGCCAGCCTGGCTCCAACAATCGTGCCTTTCAAAATCGCTGAGTTCCTTTCTGCATTCCATTCTAACATGCAATAAACTCAGCAGGCCTCTGTTTGCCTTTATCCATACGACCCTAGGAATGTCAGGAGTATAATTGAATATCAACTGCATCCTTGTTTGGTACATTGTAGATGCTGCATTGCAAACTGATAACGGATAGCTCAGTGTTTCCATTACGTGTACATGTGGTTGACTATCACTTAGAGATTAAAGAGATCTTACTTAGAGATCTTACCTTAGAGATCTTACCTTAGAGATCTTACTTAGGGATAAAGATAACGAAGAAAAAAAAATGAAATTTTAGAAAATCTGTGGAACAATTAAAAGGACACTAAATAAAAAAAAAATTAAAAATTAAAAAATACGAGAAACTCAACTAAATTTTTATATAAAGTAACCACTTCCACTCTGTTATATGGTTCAGAAACATGGACTTTTAAAAAGAAAGTGAAAGTAAAATACAAGCTGCAGAGATGAGATTTTTAAGAATAATTAAAGGATACACAAAATTGGGCCATATATGAAATGAAGACATCCGAAAAGAATTATAAAAAAACTCTTTTTCAGATTATCTTGGAAGTAGTGGAATAAGCAATATTTCCGGTTTTTCTTACTATTCGTTCTATAGGCTTACGCTGCATAAAATAGTTCCTTAAATTTTTTACGTTATCACATCGTGTCGTACTGTCTATATAATTATTTTACTACTTTCTTACTTGCCAATACTAGAATTGTATGTTTCATACCATTAAATTGTTACAGGGAACTTATTTTTGAAAAATACAATTATAATATATCACGTGGTCTCCGACAGTGAACTAATATCCCGCTACCTTCGGAAGCGGTACGGCCTCTAGTATATTTTTCTACTTCCAAGATAACCTGAAAAAGAGCATAGGCATTTACAGTGTAAATGGGGAAAAAAAATCAAGGAATATAGAGAAGAAGGGAAAGAACATCTATTTAGGATGGAAAGATATCGGCTACCAAAAGTAGTGGATAGATATAGCCCAAATGGAAAGAGAGAGAGAGAGAGAGAAAAAGAAAAGATCATATCTACGCAGGGGTGTAGCTAAGTGGGGGGGGGGGTGAATCCGCCCCGGGCGGCACTTTGCGTTTAAGAAATCTTGCCATACTCTCTATAGAACAGCAACTGAGTGATGAAATAGACTTCGACAATGTCATCGACGATTTTGTTAACTCAAAAGCAAGGAAAATAACATTTTATAATGTTGAAATTTAAGTTTTACTTCAAAAACTTAAATTCCAACGTAGTGTTTTAATTTATTTTCCTACATGTCGGTTTGACTTTTTGTAGTATTTTTGGTGTGTATTGAGAGGAGCAGAAAACTCAGGGACCTCTCCGGCTGACAAAAGCTCTAGCTGCGTCACTGATAGTACGCCCACAGATACGAGATCCTTCTACACTTCTGCGCATATCAAAAGAAGGAGAATCCATTCCGATAATAGGGTAATCAATCCGTATTGTGGGATGAGTGTTTATTATTACACATCGGAAAATTAACTTCTCTTTTATGATCATTGTAGTTTTTAAAGTGGTAACTATTTTGCTTGTATAACAATTGGAAAATTTTATGTATAAAGCACGTGATTTCGCGTGTTGGTGACCAATTCTACATTGCCTTATTTCTTTCACCACTTCAACATGAACTGGCTCTTCTTGAAAGTCTGCCAACGAGAGCTCTCGCTTCTGTGGTCGGACTATTTAGAGGGGAAGTAATCTGAACGCATTCTCGGCGCTTCCTTCTTTCAACTTCCATACGTAATTATTAGATGGCATGGCAAACACGGTCTTACTTGCCAAAATATCTACAAATGGAAGTTCAAAGAAGCAGCAAGAATGATTATTTCACGCTGTGATTAAGACCTATGGTTTCATACTCATGGAAGAATAAATACGATTTATGATTTTATAAATAAAAGTTCTAAAACCTTTAGAAATAATTATGTTTAATCAACATTGAACAGATTAGTTTACGACACTAATCTGTTCAATATTATGCTTCTATTCTCTAATATCTATTGCGTCTTTTGTAAAAAAAGAAAAGAAAGAAAAAAGGAAAAAAAAACTTTATTGCTTTATAGACTGTGGGCTGTGGTTTATAAACTTTTTTTTTTTAAGAATAGTCCAATGATAAACGAAGCTATAAACCCTCACCAACAATAACTGTGGATGAATGTAAAGGAATTTGTTAGATTGCATGCAGGTTTGGCATAGCTCATATCCAGCAATTGTGAGCATTCATTGTAGCTCTGTTCTAGCGAAAGTCAGCCTCATCTCCTCACAAAAGCATCCAACCCACTCGTGCAAGGAATGTTAAAGCGAATGTCGGCGGACTTTCAAAATCCCGCGGGCGCAATTCCTGGTCAGTTCTTTTCTGAATCTGTAGAAATACAGAATCTTTTGTAGAATTTTCCAGATTGTGTTAGGCACATCTATGCCTGGATTCAGCACGTGCACTGCAAGAACCAACTCTATTATTCATGGCCTGCTCTACAACGGCAATAACTTGTTGTGATGGTTTGCGACCTTTTCCAAGACTAACTGCCAAGGATTTTGTTTCTTCAACACGACTATTCATTTATCGTGGAGCACATGGAGATAGTGGACCTCGTCGACATTTATTCAGGCGACAAAATTCACGGAGTGCAGCAACAGCATTGCAATTGTTTGGGTAGTACAGCTTCACGAAAAAAAGCACGTTGGGGAAAGGTTAGTGTCATCATTGTGGAAAGTATTAACAACCAGAATGAAGGAAAAAATATGTTCTCCTTTTTAATTCCTCCTGCACCTGCCGAGTTGCATAATATACAAATCCCATGCATTCGGTGTTTATAACGCCTCTGGTAGTAAATTTTGGACTTTGGACTTTTCTCTCAGATATCGCTTCTGCATTCCTGCAATCGTATACAATTTGGATCACTGGATTGCGCTTCACAGGTCCTTAAACATGGATGCTTTAATTTTGGTCACCCTGTATATGGAGAGAGTAACCGGAAATCGGTCTATTTATCCAGATTTCCCAGACTGGCTTTCATAACCATAATTTTAGATAATTTGGCTAGTCTTATGCTCAAGTACAATATGCTTGCTTGTAAGTTGTGTGTGGTCTCTTACAGGTTTACCTGGTTACAGAATGAAAAACACGAATTTCCAGGATGGAAAACCCTTACACTTCTTTATGAGATCCGTTATTCAATTTTCAAATGAAAGGCTCTGATAAAAGTTCTTTGCATCCTATACAGGAGTTGAACCAAGGTCTTACCATCCAACTGACTCTAAGATTGTTAAACACAAGTTATAAAAGATATGAAAAATACTTAGGAACAGATTCAAAACCACATTGGTAAAAAATATAATAATATTTTTTTTATCAATGTGGCAGTTAATATAATAAAACATTAGAGTAGTTTTTACAAATTTAATAAACAATGCATGTGTGATCTACACAAGGCATTCCGTCTGTAAAATTTGGAATATATAGAAATGATATATGACATAACTAAAAAAAATCGGAAGTAAAAGGAGTAGGCAGAGCTCTTTTAGAGCTATCTAATTTTTTGAACATCGGTAGTCATCCAGTGTCCATCCTTCACTTATGGTGAGCGAAAGCTATCAATGGATCACAGCAATTCAAGAGAGAGAGAGAGAGAGAGAGAGAGGGATTAGGCGACTGTCGCCATCTCATTTCCCTAAATCCTAACACTCATATTGTCTGTAATACTATGAGTTCAGGGTAGATGTCATGAGAAGCAATGTTAAAATCCAAGTTTCGGGGAGAAAATGCCAAAGATAGACTAACTCGGAAATCGGTCGAAGAGAGGTTTTTTTCTCGATCGGCTACCAAATTTCGCGACTGGAATCGAACTTTAAATTGTCTTTCTTCAGTAGCAAAGCGCTACTGAAGAAAGAATTGAAGACAATTAAATTTAATAACAAAACATTGTAATATGTCGATTTCTCTTATTAAAATCCCTAGAAACTTAAATCATATTCATAGGGGGGAAAATACCTATCTGAAGCAATAAAATATTGAAGTTAATAATTTTAAGTAATATAGGTTAAAAGAAGTTATATTGGAGATTTAAGCAATTCTAAGAAAATAAGCAAATTCTCTTAAGAAAACTGAATATTAAACAATACATTGTGACTAATGACAATCATTGAGAAAAAAAAAAAAAGAGGAGATAAGATAAGAATTACTGTAACAGAAATGAAAGATACAAAATGAACAGCAGGTTATACAATAACAACAAAAAATAATAATAAATAAAGGATAACAAGAGCTAAACTGAACAATGCTAACTAAAATCATTTAAAAAAAAATAGGGAATTGAATAAAAGAAATATCTAGAACGAATCCATAGTATGAAAGAGTATATATATACTCATAAAGATTAATGAAATAGAGATGAAAGGGATTAAGAAAGAGAAGTAGACCCTATCACAGAAAGTTTCTTCACTTGTGCACAAAGTAAAGTATACTTGATATACTCGTATACAAAATACTGAAGTAATGTCCGCAGACTCTGTACCCAAGTAGTCTAATCTTGAAAACACTTGTTGTGCAAATTTTATTTGCTTATGTATGCTTTATTTCCTTATTTGCTCGTACTTGGATAAAGCATTAAACAAGAATATAATTCCTCGTCAAGTATAATTTATTAAGGAGTAGACTAATGAAGCTAAATAGATCAAATCAAGCTGCATTTCCGTCTTTCTGTGCAGTGGTGGCGCAGTTGTATGTGTGTATCTTCCTGTGTTCGTTTTCTTTCTGTATATTGCGTAAGTTAGCTTGCCCAGTTTAGAAATAGTGATTAATAAATAAAAAATGGAAGTGTATTTATTTTTATTGTTACGTGTAAAACGGATTCTAGAATGTAAGTTATTTAAATAAGAAGTAAATTCATCATACAAAAATACGAATGTTAGGGTTCAGAGCTTGGACACCTAGCAGCACTGGTCTGTGCTATTCATTCCCTTGAAAATCTTTGTTTTATGATAGCTTCAGTTTCTTCGGTATCTTCGGTTATCATGAAAGCTTGATTGCCCACCTATTTTTAAAAAGTTAATTAACACTAAACGCGCCACCTATTTGATTGGAAAATAAAAGGCATTATATGATTTATTTTTAATCCACAATTCAGAAAAATCAAATGCGAGTTGAACATTTCAAAAAAAAAAAAAAAAAAAAGAGAGAGAGAGAAAGAAAGAAATTTAGATCTGAAAAAGTTTCTTTGGCCAGTTACTAGAATCGAACCAGAACATGGCTAACTTATACTAACTTATACGGCATCGTGACAAACAACCGCCACACTCCATCGTCGATTTTTCTAAGTTGTGGAGCTTTCCGGGAAGAAAACAAAATCCCATTTACCTGCATCAAAGATCGACTAACTCGTGAATCAGATTATAAAACTTATAAAATAATATCCTAAAAAAAAAAAAGAAAAAAGAGTTGAATATGTTCCTTTAGTTCTTCCGCAAATAGTATCAAACCAGTCTTTCTTCTGCCCATCTAGCATAGTAGGTCATCACAAGAATATACAAGCACCTTTAATTTTATTTTACTATTTATCAATTTATATTTATAGTTTCATTATACTATCGATTTCATTAATACAAATATAATAGTTTGGCAGGGAAGGGATATATAAGTTACATGATCTTCATAAATTTCTTCAGGCATGTTAATATTGAAATATTCCTATTTTAAGTGACTGGAAAGCAAGGTTCTACTGTTGCATCTAGCCAAACAGAGGCACACCACTTATTAAAAGAAAAAGGCTGATAGAAGTGTTTTCCCATTAATGCTCCAGAAAGGAGATTACCAACATCGCAACAACGAATGAAATTTGATGCTTCAAATGTAGATTGTTTGTCTCCTCCCGATTGTGCATTTAATAGGATATACTACTTGGTTGTTTATTAACATGCACTTTATCACAGAGGTCGATCATCATCGCTCTGTTTCGCTGTTTTCCAGTTTACAATGATTAGTCCCTATTATGCATTTCTAGGTTATCGTATCAGCAGAGGTTTCTAGGACAAATAAACATATTCTCTTTTTCCTCTATTTTCTTTTTAACTTAAAATTCGTATCTTCTCTATGCATAAAGTCAGCCAGAAATTCGAAATACACTTCTCAGGTAGCACATTCCCGGAAAATAATTTTAAAAAGTGTTCTGGATGAAAGAGATAAACGAAGAACATTTTAATTTAGAAACTGAAGCTACTGGTAAATGTAAGTGATGTTTTAAAATTAATTCTCTTTGGCTGCGATATACGAAAAAGTTTGTTGTCTCAGTCAGACTCATAAGGAAGTTGAAAACTCGATATATAGTGAATTTTGTAAATGCAGCAGAAATAAAAACTGATTTTAAACCTTGAAAAATACTCTTATTTCAAAGGACAGCGAAAGTAACTCTGAACGATGTCAATACTCTTTCTTTGAATAGACCTGGATTCGATTCTCGTCGCATTTCGAAAACTCACGTTTTCGAAATGTGAGAAAAGACTGAAGGTAAACGTTAGTGTTCAAGCAAAGAGATCTGATTGTCTGGTGATTTATGTATTACTGATGGTAAAGGTGGGTGAGCTGGTATATCTTGCATTTTCTCGAGTTTACGCGAGAAAAGGCAAGACTGTGTTTTCGTGGCGTTGAACATAACATGGTTATGTTCCTCGCCCAGTTGAAAGATAGTATGAAAATCAATGTTTAAGGCACTAGTTGTAGATGTCCTGTAGCATGAGATGTCAGAGTACTGTATGGTTTGTCAAATGAGTAGGATGAGTGCAGAGTACTGTCGTCTACAAAGCTGTGGATGCGATTAGTGGTTATTGTAAGTAGGTAATTTATGTACAAGAGAAAGAGAGTAAGTGATGGGACAGAGCCTTGAGACACTAAGCATTGGTGGTGAAGCTCGAAGAGAGGGAGCCAGCTACCACGACTTCCAGAGAAACGACCATAGAGAAAGCTGGTTAGCCAATTATAGAGGGACAGGCAGGAGCGCGCCGGCCATATGTGCAATGTGTGCGACGCACACAGGCGCCAGAATAGTAAAGGCACCAAAGAGGAGGAAATACTTTAAACAAAACGTTTTTTTAAACTGTTTTTTTATTGGAGGGGGGGATAGGGGCACCAACTAAAGTTTTGCACACAGGCGCCGGACACTACTGGCACGCCCTTGGTGACAAGGCGACCAAAGGATGGCAATTTGTCAAGCAGGACACAATGACACATATGATCAAAAACTTTGGAAATGTCAAAGGCGACAGCACATGTTTTACCGAACCTTTCCACGGCACTTGTCCAGTGGTGGGTAATGCAAGCTATGAAGTCAACTGTGGATCTTGACTGGCGGAACAGATCAGGCAGAATTGAATATTGACATTGCAATACTACCCAGTGAAGACAGCAAAGAACTTGGAAAAAAAACTGCAAAAAATTGAAATTTGTCAATCGAAATCTGTCTGTTGTGTCCGACACAGATCGAAATCATCCCATTTATTATTGGTGCACTTCGTGCAGTTTGAAAGAAACGATCTAGCTATTTACGAGAATTAGGCATCGACGATCTAAACACTAATGATATGCAATCAAAAGGGAAAAAAATTTTGGCCAGTTCATATTTTATTCTAATTTTAATTTATCCAACAGACGATTCTTAGATTCTTGATTAGAATCTAAATTGAACTGTATCACCTGTTAAATTGTTATTAATATCTCTTGTTTTAACTATGTTTAACTGTGTGAATAAATAATAATAATAATAATGATGATGATGTGTGAGCTATTTCACTTGTCTGTCACAACATTCCTTGCGATCAAGGATGAATACGTTTTACATGTTTTTCTTTTTGATGCTAAATATTTATATAAATCTAATTTTCTTATAGGTATCGAATATCCGAGATGTCTATAACTGTTTCAAGAAGCTTTCGCTTTGCTTATACGGTGCATCAAATGGTTATCACTTTTTTTTTTTTTTCTTTTCCCGACGATATAGCTGTTGAAAGCTAAAGTACAGTTTCCTTGAACGTACTCAACGTCTGCAATAGTGAGAGGTGAAGTCGGGTTACCTACTGATTTCCGAAACGTTAGTGTTAAGTAACATGCTTTTTATTTATGGAACAACGCTATAATACTGATTTAGTATTAACTTGCGATAGGTCTCAGTGATGATAAGTAGCCTTCCGGAACGACTCGACCGTGAGTAGGGAATTGGATGCGATCAGACACTTCCTAAGATCTTTATTTTTCATTCCGTTTGGTGTATAGTTATCAGAACTTCTGGTATATAAAGAAATTTCTCCCTGTCAATGAAATATCTGGTTGTTTATGACTAATAGATCTTAATTCTCTGTTGAATAAATTGAGAGAGAGAGAGAAAGAAAGGAACAGTTTCAACATACCTTGCAGAGCCAAAAGCTCCTAGTGAAGCCACAATAAACAGAAATGCACACCACTTAACTTCCATGTCTTCTCGTGCGGTGACAATGAGGTGAGTGGTGAATACGTATTTGCTGAGAATATAAGTATAAGAGGAGCACTTCCTTTCTTAGAAATCTAGAATTCAGCCGTTTTCTCTTCTGCCCATTGGCTACAGGACTAGTTATCATTTGGTGACCTTTGAAAGTCGGTTAACATCTGACCTTTTAATGAGATGAACTACGATAAGCTGTCTCATCGAATGTTAGCTTGTGACCGATTAAAACGATCATAATTTCTGTGTGTGTGTGTGTGTGTTTGTGTGAACAGGACATAAAATTAACCTTTTGAAATAGTAACGGACCAGCTATAAGAAAATCCCCAATCAGTATTTCCCTTAATATTCATTAAAAACAACTTTAAAAATGCATATCTGGTTGTTAAAAAAAGTATGCGCTTGACGTAGATTGTTTACAACAGAATTATGTAAACAAGGAACATGGTGGTATAAAGTTCTCAGTATATTGAGAAATGTGTTCTCAGATGATCTGGTTTAACGTTCATAAACACGTTCCGAGTATTTACATTGCAATTTACGTCGCATCTGAAAACATGATAAAAATGCTATTACTCAAATTACAGATAATGCATTCGAATAGTTAATTAATAGCAGTGTTGAAAATTCGACATTCAAACGCAACTAATTAATTACAGAAAAGAATGATGAAAAGGTTATCGAAATTAATTCATAATATTAAATAGTTTAGCTTAAATAAATAACATAAAATAAGATAACATAGCATTAAATAGTTCAGTTGTGCGAATTTGACTCTTCTTTTATTAGTATCATTTATTTGCTGGACGAAAAGGCGTCTGTATGCCTGACACAATGCATTTGAATGATTTTGGAGTTAGATGTTTGCAGAAAGTGTTTGTTCGGTGAGAACTTGGAAGTGCAAAATCAGGAAAAGTGTAGATATTTCCAGAGTGGGAGAGAAGACATCAGGTCTGTTTCTATTCACCTGGAATAAAAGTGTGTATGAAGAAATGATCAATGAACTGCCAGATGCAGTCTCTCTTGTTTCGAATTTGAGTAGGTGTGTAATGACATCCCGCAGGGTAATTGTAGGCCCAAGGTTCATATGCATGTACACAGAATGTCAGAAAAATCAGAAATAAAGAAAACGTTTTATGCATCGGTCTGCACGACATCGCTAAAAATGATCGGCCCGGTTGACAGAATATAGTTGCAGAGATAGAATGCAAAGAGTATTGTATTTTCAGAGAAAATGGAGGGATAACAGGCAGGGTATTATTGATAATAGCTATAGAATTTCAACCGATGCGAAAATTATCGTTAAGGAGGATTTTAGGTTTGAGAGAGAGAGAGAGAAGATTGATTTCAGATGATGCATATCTGATGCAAGAGGGACCAACAGGAAAAGAAATTGTTGGTTGCTGCCAGAACCGGCGCTAGGGTCTTTGTCGCCCGCATGCAATTTCCATCTAAGCGCCCCTGTAACGATCCGGGCGTGTGTGGTTCTTTTACGATAATAAAAATTTAATTTTAAATTATTTGAAATTTCTTAAATAAAATTTGACATGACAGCCACACGTTGGTTCGCTAAATGTAACAAACTGGGGGTGTTGACTAGGCAAGATAATCGTTAAAAACCCGAATATTCAAAAAATTCCCAAAAGTTAAAGCAAATTTTGATAAAGCCACTTCACTTTAATCGTTGAATATAATGATACAGGGATTATAGCCTTCTTACCGACCCGAATCGCTAACAAAATTAAAATGAATTTTAATTAAAGTTAAAATTTATTTGAACTAAAGTTTAAAAAATTCTTGCATTTTATAAATGACTAAATTCTTAGTAACTTGTAAAAAATTTTTTAATAATTTTTATAAGTGGAACTACCTTTTAGAAAAATAAAAGAACCTCAAGATAGATGAGAAAATAAGAAAAGAATTCAGAAATAATTACAACATTTAATATAAGTATTCAAAAAATAACATCTTTACAAAATAACAGAAAATAAATTAAATTACATAAATTTACTTAAAATTTTTTAAATTAAAATTTTAGGGTTTTGATTTCATATTCACAAAATTAGAAATAATGGTTGTAACGTCTAATTCCGCACATATATCATTTTCAATAGCTATTAACGCCAAACTAACAAGCCTTTTTTGTGACATGCTTGTTCTTAAGTAGGTTTTAATCAATTTCAACTTGGAAAAGGAACATTCACCGCTCGCTACACTAACAGGTAAGGTTAATAGTATTCTTAAAGCAATTGAAAAGTTAGGGAAAGATAAATTATTGGACACAATAAAATTAAGAATATCGAAAGGGCTTTTGAATATTTAAATTATCCTTCCGAAAAATATCCCGGAAAGCACATAACTCGTCATATAGTCGCATTTTTTTCGTAAATTCACAATTTTTTCTTAAATCTTTGTTATTAATTTGTAGTAATCTATACAAGAAATTGAAATTATCATAATACGTTTTAGTTGTTTAAAACGTTCTATTAACGAGCACATTGGAACGTCTAGAAGTGTATAAAACACATTCACTCTAAATTTATCTTCTGGCGATTGTGGCGTTTCGTCATGATGCTCGTAGTCAAATTGTCGTCTCTTCTTTCGTCGTCGAACTTCCGTACCAGTTTTAAATTCTTGTTCTCCATCCACCTCTTCACTCAGTTCTTTTGCCGTTTTTAGAACTTCTTTAAAATTTGTATCTGATCGATACTCTTGTAAGAATATTTTTAAGTTTTCGATAGGTTCTAAAGCAAGTGTAATGTTCATATTTTTGTCTTGAAGCATTTTACTCACAGGGTTTATTCTGTTAAGTAAATAATGCCAAGTTATAAGAGAGCAAATAAATTTGCTCTCTTGTAACTTTATTTCTAGTCCTTTATTTTAGCACATAATGTTTCTGCTTCATGCTGAGTTTCTTTATTAAAATTTTCATTATTTAAAATTTAAAAAAGTGCATCGTAAATTTCTCCTAATTGATATCGTAGAGGACGGATTGCATTGATTTTACTTTTTCATCGCGTTTCTGATGGCTGTTTCAATGTTAATTTTTTTACGAACTTTAAAAGGATTGCCCAACGTTTGTAAGAGAATGAAAAGAAATTGTATATTTCTTGAATAATTGCATAGAAACTAATATTGTATCTGCATTCACTTCAGCTGCATCGTTAATGATTAAATTTAGAGTATGAGCAGCACATGGCACGTAAAAAGATCGAGGATTTTTGTTCAAAAGCAAATTTTGGAGCTCATATTTTTTCCCTTTCATATTTGCCCCATTGTCATATCCTTGACCTCGCATGTCTTCAATGGGAATGTTCCATTTTTCCAGTTGTTCCATTATTGTTACATATAAACAGCGTCCTGTGGAATCTGATATATCTGCAAAACCTAAAACGTTTTCCCTGATCTTGACAATTCCATTGTCACAGGAAACAAAGCGAATAATAATGGTCATTTGTTCTGTTTTACTTACATCAGGTGTGCAGTCTAAAATTAGGAATAATATTTAGATTTTCGAATTTATAATAAAATTGTATCCCTTCTTGCGTTACTTAAAGTTTCCGATATTTCATTTTGACTGTCTTTACTCAAATAGTGTACTCTAATGTTTCGTTGTAGGGCCCTTTCAACATGATATTCCATAATGGGATCAAACTTCGTAAACAGTTCGACTAATTTTAAAAAATTGCAGTTATTCCTTTCATATAATTTATCAGATGATCCGCAAAAAGCTAAATTTTGGCTACCAAGGAATTTCATAATTTCAATTAAGCGTTCTGAAACACTCGTCCAATGTTTCTTTTCCATTTCATACTTGCTTTGAGTCTGGCAATCAAGAGTAATTTTGTTTTTTTAATTTTTATCAAGTTCCTTCCATTTTAAGAAATTTTTCATATGAGTTAAACTAGTCTCACGTCTATGCAAAGTTGTGCTTACATTTCTCCAATCGTTATAACCTTCTACAAGACTACTTGATTCAGTAGGTGCGAAAAGTTTGCAACAAAAGCAAAAAACAGAATTTAAAGTTTTGGAATAAATGAGCCATGTTCTTGGCACGAGCTCCTCGTTTTCCATTTTTCTATTATAATACGTGTCGCCAAATTTACAACCATATGTATCTCTGGGATATATTATATTTTTCTTTTGAACAGGCCCCATTTCAATTAAAACAACTCGTAATTTTTCATCAGTATTTCCCCATTCACCTGGATCTTCTAAATTTACAGAGACTAACAATGTGTTAATTTCGTGGTCAACTACAACTAAATCTTCTCCTAACAGTTTTTCACTTAAATCATGCGTCTTGTTATCTTGTTCATAGCTGCAATAGTACTTTCATGCAAACTGGATGATGTGCACGGTTCTTCAACTCTGATTTCGGATGTATCGAGTTGGTTACAATCTGCATCGGAATATTTTAATATTTTAACAAATTTATTAAGAGCCCCAGTTTCTTTCTTAACATCTGCTTCTTTCGCAGCATGTCGCTTACGATTTTGTGCACCGGATAACTTTTTTTTTTAATTTTTGATTTCATTTTTATTTTATACCCACAAGAAATTATTACACAACACGACACAGAGACGAAATAATAGTCCGTACTGCGCTACTGTCAGTAGCCTATTGAGATGCGTACCATATGACTGGTTAACTAGCAACAAATGTTTTGTACGAAAATTCGTTTCTGCGCATAAAAACCGTTCACCGTTTCACTTTAGATAGACTGAAATAGACACAACATTCTGTAGGCTTTTCTATATAGCCTGCTCTATATAGCATAATTTAGTCTGCTCTCGCTGCAAAATTGTTAACAGCCGGCTGATCAAAGAGACGGTAATATACAATTTTATTAAAATTTTTATTCGGTGTATCCGGCCTTATTTATTTTAATATTGATCATTCTAAGAATTTTTTTGTTTTTATGATAAAAATTTTGTTTCTTAAAAATGAACTTATGAACCATTCCCTGGCAGCGACGCCCGCATGCATCGCATGCTCTGCATGCCTGCTCTGGTTGCTGCTATAAATCAGGGAAATGCGCATAAAGATGTGGATATCATGCATCTGCAGATCACCTGCAGGCTCGGAAATTCTGGCCGGATTTCATCTAATGGGGAATAAATGAGGGGGGGGGGGGAGGACTCATAGCAAGATGAAAATGGAACAGCTGCTAAGGAATAAATACCTGAAACAGCATGCGATGGAGACCAAGAGTTTGTGAGTGCTGAATGTGGTAATAGCATCAGGAGATGTATCCATGCAATTTACAGACAATAAAAAGACTGTTGGTGGTGGTGATGGGTGGTAGATGGCAGTCGTGTGTAGTGAGAGAATTAGCAATAAGGGAGAAGGTCAGATTAGTGTAGCGGAGGCCCTCCTCAAGGATGAGTCCTTGGACTCCATGGAGGTGTCCGATAATAATAATAATAATAAAACTGCGATAGCCACTCTATCTCAGATCGGGGAAGTGACTATGTGGTCTTGCGCTGTCAATAAACGGTTCACGTGGACTTACGAAGCAAAGTAATTATGACAGACTTAGGAGGCAGCTTAGAGCAGCACCATGGCATAAGAAGCTACAAGGAAAGAATGTCGAGAACGCATTGAAAGTGGTCAGAAATTGGCTGAGAAAAGTAACAGACCTCACATACTTGGAAATGTATGCCAACTGGTAGCAAAATCAATGAAATATAGAGCAGAAACTGGGGGAGGGGGGAAGAAAGAAAACATTGTACAGGAAATATAAAGAAAAGCAATGCAAAGCACATGTAAGAAGGGTGAGCACTTTTTTTGCAAGGAGGATTAAATTTAATCTACCTTGCATCCTTTAATTCTGTTTAATCTAAGCATCAGCTCTAGCAAGGTTCCAAGAGTGTAAAAAGAAAGGGTAAAATTACCTTCATTACATCAAGAATTCTCTGAGACAGGAATAAATTAGAGACCAATCGGTATCTCAAGAGAATTAAATCAGCAGGCCAATAAAAATTCTAAGCAGTTTTTTCGCTATGTAGCAAGTGAAAAATAATAATAAGAAGATTATGGAAGGATACTGTTAATCAATGCTAATGGAAAGAAAGTGACAGAAGAAGATGAAATAGTTGAGTTACTTGGGATAATTTTGCATGAGTGCATCATCGAGATGGAGAATCGTGGAAGACGAACTGGAAGTACTCAGCATATTAAAAATGTCATTGTGAATACGTAGTGAGATTGAATAGCATGTTGGAGTGTTATCAGAAAGTGAAAGAGAACTACAGTGCATTGACAAGTTGTTTAATCTAAGCATCAGCTCTAGCAAGGTTCCAAGAGAGTAAAAAGAAAGGGTAAAATTACATTCGTTACATCAAGAAGTCTCTAAGCCAGGAGTAAATTAGAGACCAATCAGTATCTCATGAGCAGTGGTAGTTAAGGTACTGGAAAGTTAGTTAAAGGTATAATTCAGGAATGGTTGTATATGAATATGACACTCTATGGTGGGCAGCACAGTTTCAGAAACGGTAAGTCGTGACTTAGTAATTTACTCACATTTTATAATAGAGTAACAGCAACATTAGATAAAGGAAAAAGCATCATCATGATACCACTGGACATCATGATACTTTGCGAAGCCGTTTGACAGAATACTGCAAGAGACTCTATTACAAAAGTTGGAGCTAATAATAATAATAATTATTATTATTATTATTAGTAGTAGTAGTAGTAGTAGTAGAAAATTATTAGTAAATTATTAATAAAAATAATAATTATTATTATTGTGTGTGTGTGTGTGTGTGTGTGTGTGTGTGTGTGTGTGTGTGTGTGTGTGTGTGTGTGTGTGTGTGTGTGTGTGTGTGTGTGTGTGTGTGTGTGTGTGTGTGTGTGTGTGTGTGTGTGTGTGTGTGTGTGTGTGTGTGTGTGTGTGTGTGTGTGTGTGTGTGTGTGTGTGTGTGTGAATTTCTCAGCCTACAGCTGTAGTGGAAATCAGACCTATCACAGCAAACAAACCAATAAATGATAACTAACTGGTGTCATTCTCAGATAAGCTTAATAATTAAGCTTCGAGGATGAAAGCTGAGAAATTACATCTCAACCAAGATCAACAAGAATTAAAGATATATATATATATATATATATATATATATAAATTTATTGTTTATATATATATATATATATATATATATAAACAATAAATTACCAACTGCAGTAACTATTATTAATGCATTATACAGGAAAAAAAATCATCTCTGCGAATTTCGATGTTACAAAAAAAAAGAAACATAACTAAACCTGTTGTAAATATGTAATCACAATATGTAATCATAATTTTAATAATAAAAAAAGATCGAATTTTTTAAAAAAATATGTAATCAACGTATGTATCATATGTAATGAAATGTATGCACGTATCATAACTGTCACGTGTAATTTAAATATATAATTTAAATTTATATAATTTAAATATATAATATAATATAATATAATTTTGTCATTACTTAGTACAACATGGCCAAAAATTATAGGAATTAGTGAAACTTGGTTAACCAAGAATGATATAGTTATTGGGATTGAATGTAAGGGGTACAGTATTTTCAGGCAGGACAGAGATGACAGAATGGGGGGAGGGGTTTTATTAATGATAGACGAAACATTAAAGCCAAAAAAGATAGAAGTACCTCACTGTGACAGGTATGTAGAGGGCAGTTCATTAGAGGCTGTTTGGTGTGAGATAGAGATTAACAAGGCGAAATATGTAATTGGTTGTTGCTATAATCCAAGGGGAATAAGGGAGAATATAGATAGCATGTATTGGCAAATTAGCACGATGAGTAAAGGTCAAGTAATTATTATGGGGGATTTTAACTTTGGGGACATAGATTGGGGGAAGGAATGGTCACAAGGAACAAAGGAAATGGAGTTTATACAATTGTTAAGAGATAATTACCTGAGACAGCAGGTGATGGAAGGGACAAGAGATTCTAGAGTGTTAGATCTGGTCATAACATCGGAGAACATATCAATAAGTAATTTAGTTACAATGTCTCCACTTGGGGAAAGCGATCATGTGGTCTTGACCTGGGAGATTGAAAGACGTACTGAATATTCTATTAAGAATGGGTATATGTGGAATTACAAGGCTGGTGATTATGGCAAGCTGAGAAGTCAGCTTTCAGCTGTATTATGGGATGAGAAATTCAAGGGGAGAGATGTTGATGGTGCGTGGGAGATTCTCAAGGAGTATTTGAAGAAAGCTGTATCAGACTGTATTCCCAGAGTCAGAAGGAGAAATCAAGTAGGAATAAAATGGATGACTAATACTATTAAACAAGAGTTGCAGATAAAGAAAAGGTTGTGGAAGACATATAAAGAAAAAGGTGATGAGCGTTCCAATGAGCAATATAAGGTACAGGCAAAGAGAGTAACCTGTATGGTAAGGAAAGCCAAAGCTAATTATGAGAGGAAGCTAGCTGATGAATCCAAAAGAAACCCTAAAGAGTTCTTTCGCTATGTGGCTAGTAAAAGGAAGAATATCCATGGAAAGATTACTTTAAAAAGTGTTGATGGTAAGGAAATTACTGAAGCTAATCAAATAGTTGAGTTGCTTAGTGATCATTTCGCAAAAGTGTACCATCTTCGTAGTGATAGTGCAGTGTCAGATGTGCCATTGACTGATGAGAGTATAGAGATAGATGAAATTGAGGTGCTTAATATATTAAAGAACCTTAATGCTAACATTGCCATTGGGTTAGATGGCATATCGGCCCATGTGTTACGAGAATGTGCAAGAGAATTAGCAACTCCTCTAACCAGGATGTTTAATTTAAGCCTCAGTTCTGGTAAAGTGCCAATAGAGTGGAAAGAGGGGAAAATAGTTCCATTGCACAAGGGAGGCTCTAAGACTGATGTTGCAAATTATAGACCAATCAATATATCTGGAGTGGTGGTTAAGATTTTGGAGAAATTAGTTAAAATTAGAATTCAGGACTGGGTGGACAGCAATATGATACTTTATAAGGGGCAACATGGTTTTGTGAAAGGTAGGTCTTGCCTAAGTAATTTACTTACGTTCTATAATAAAGTAACAGTGGAGTTGGATAAAGGAAATCCTTACTCAGTGATACTGCTTGACTTTGCAAAGGCTTTTGACAGGATTCCACATGGAACTCTGTTACATAAATTAGAGCAAATGGGTTTGGATCCGAAGATGGTGATTTGGATTAAAGGATGGCTGGCGGACAGATATCAAAGAGTGGTTTACGGAGGAGCTGAGTCCAGGAAAAGGCAAGTGACTAGTGGTGTACCTCAGGGCTCAGTTCTTGGTCCTCTATTGTTTAATTTGTACATCAATGATATTGGAAATACCTTGAATGGAAATATCCACTTGTTTGCTGATGATGCAAAATTGGGAAGAGCGATAATCAATTCAAATGATGTGGATATTTTACAGGATGACTTAAATAGGCTGACGCTATGGACTGAGGTAAATGGCTGTCAGTTCAACGTGGCTAAGTGTAAGGTGATGCACTTCGGGAGGATGACATCGCATGCTGTTTACTATATTAACGGAACTGAACTGCAGGAAGTTGATGAGACAAGAGACTTGGGAGTTATTGTGGACAGAGAACTTAAGTTTAAAGGGCATATTGCTAAGATTGCCAAAACATCACATCAAATTACATGGTTGTTGAGGAACACACTAACAAGCAGGGATAGGGAAGTTATTATTCCACTCTATAAGGCATTAATAAGGCCGCATTTGGACTATTGTGCACAGATCTGGTCGCCAGGATTTCTTGGTGAGGCGGAAGTGGTAGAGAGGATTCAGAGGCGGGTTACAAAGATTGTTGCAGGTCTGTGGGATGTTCCCTATGAGGATAGATTGATGATCTGTGGTCTCCAAAAACTAGCTGATAGACGTAGGAGAGGAGATATGATAGAGGTATTTAAATTGTTAAAGGGATTTTACAGGATTGATACTGATGATATTCTTAAGACCAATACAGGATGTGAGAGAACGAGGGGCCATCCCTGGAGATTGTGTAAGAGTGTGGTTAACAAGGGTGTTAGGACTAGATTTTTTACTTGGAGGGTTGTGAATGGGTGGAATGCTTTTGCCAGAACTGGTTGTGAATGCTTTAACTGTGAATGAATTTAAGAAGAGGTATGACAGGTATTGTGTAAATAATGGTTAGTGTGTCAATGTCGGGTCTCCCGCGATGAGTCTTTTGACTCCATGGAGACACCGTTAAAATAATAATAATAATAATAATAATAATAATAATAATAATAATAATAATAATAATAATAATAATAATAATAATAATAATAATAATAATAATAATAATAATAATAATAATAATAATAATAATAATAATAATCACAATATGTAATCGTAATTTTAATGAAAAAAATTATTATTGTAAGTATGTATGTAATTTATCGGAGAAAAAAATTACGTAACATGGTGCGCAATGCTACCACTACACTCGATGAAAGAGATAACGGTGCATAAAAATGAGATTCAAGAGTTGTTTCATAACCTGAATATCATTTCATCACTAGAGCCAGATGTGATATCAGCATGTTTGCTAAAGGAATGTTCAGATGAAATGGCTCTTGGCCTTTGACCTGTTTGTATAACTTGAGTCTCAGCTCAGGAAAGATCCCATGGAAATGGAAAGAATGTATGACAGTTCCGTTGTACAAAAGTGATGAAAAAACCGATGTGTCTAACTGCTGACCTATCTGTATCTCCAGGGTGGTGGTGGTGGTGAAAATTTTTAGAGAAGAAACTTAGAACTCGCATATACAAAAATGAATTGACAGAAATGCTGTACTTTGCAAAGAACAGCATGGGTTTATAAAAGGAGGTCATGTTTTAGCAATTTGCTCATATATTATAATAAGGTTATGGATGAATTGAATAAAGGGAATGAATACACTATGATATTGTTAGACGTTGCTAATGCATGTGATAGGATACCATGTGAAAGGCTTTTGCATAAACTGGGGAATATGAATTGGCATGTAGACTATTGACTTGCATAAGTGGGTAGCTGAAGGACAGGAATCAGAAAGCAGTATATATGGTTTCTGTTGTTGTTGTTGTTGTGAATCTACCAGATTTAAGGCGATCAGTGGTGTTCCCCACAGATCAGCCCTTGGACCATTGCTCTTCAATTTACACATTAATGACATTAGGAAGGACCTGACATAAGATGATAATTTGCTTGCTGATGATGCAAAAATAGACAGAGCAATCAGGCATGCTGCTGATATGATTTAAATAATCTGGAGCAGTGGGCAAATGATGCCTGTCAATTCAATGTTAACAAGTGCACATTTATGCACATTGAAGTCATGACATTTCCAGCGGTACGTGACGGTGATGCTGTCAGAATGTAGGAAGACAAGCTGAAAAAGTAATTGTTTTGGAAGGCACCAGTAACCTGAAAAGTGAGAAGTATTAGGGGGTGGGGATATGAAAGAGTTTCTAGAAGAAGACGAAGAAGGAGAGATAGAGAGAGAGAAAGGAGAGGGGTGAAGTTTGTAAGTCTGCTGCTACATTTTGATAAAGGCGAACTGAGAAGAAGGGCGATCGTAGCTAACGAATCAAAGCTCAGAGTTTTTGGATCTATGGTCTGAGCATGATGGACTCAGGATTTGTATCATGCTGATGAACTGCACTTGGATAGATTCGAAGTTAAGTGTCTAAAGAGCGCTTTGTTCAGTGACAGTGTGAAAGTGCATAATCAATGAAAAATGAAAGAAATTAAGACGCGTGCAGGTGTGTGTGTGTGGGTGGGTGTGCGCGCGCGCAAAGGCACCCATGAGACGAATGAGTGTTTAAATGAACAAAAATGTTGAATCTAGTCTCTCAGAAAACAATATCGAATGAGCTAATCAGTTTTTGATATAAAGGTGGTTGGGACTTAAGAGGAGGCTACAGGTTCTATACACTAATGCAAGAAGTATCAGGAATGAGAGGGAGGAGTTTTGGTCATTGTCAAACGATATAGGAATTAATGAGACTTAGCTAACAACAGATGATATAGTTAAAGGGATATCATGTGATGGGTTTAGTATTTTCAAAGAGGATGGAGGAGATATGACAGGGGTTAGGATCGCCTATGATAGCAGATGAACTACAGTCAGCAAAGGATAGGAGCCAGCTAGAAAGATGGCAGTCCTTTTGAGGCAATGTGGTGTGACATTGAGGCCAATAGCCCAAAATATAAAACTGGTTGCTGCTATGGGTCAGGGGACACCAGGGATAATGTGGAAGATATACATTAGCAGATTAATACAATGAATGCAGGTCGAGTAAGTATTATATGGCCTTCACCTTGTAAGTATTATGGACAGGTCTTCATAAGACCTGTTCATAACTCTCCATAACTACATTGCCTCCAACTCAGGAGAATGAAGAATGATCTACTGTAGCATATATATATATATATACTGTATATATATATATATTTTTTTTTTAAGAATTGAAATGACATAAACCGAGACTAAAGGAAAATGGTTTAATGGTATCACACGACTAGTTTCGGCTTTTTATAGCCTTCTTCATAAAAAAGAAAAAACATTAAACATTGAAGATAAAAACTGTGAACAGCACAGGAAAGTCACTATACATATTTAACGTGAAAACGTTGTAGTTAACGTATTCAAATCTGTTCCTTCGTTGGCCTCATTGTTGGTTGAGTGCGTGCGTATAACATCTCGTGAGCGCCAGTATGTGATCACAGCAGAATGACAGTCTGGGAGGTTGTAGCTTAAATTATTATTTAAATTTACAGGGTTGAGGATGATTTCCCTAGATTCTACAATTTTCTCTCCAATTCGTCATGCAACGGAAAATGTTAGATCTATCCCAAAGGATTGTATGACTATGGCTTTGATCATCAGAATCGGCAGAAAAAAGGGTATGGCTGGATAAAGCACTGGCGAGTGTTCTCTTGTAAGTGATGTCCCACCTGTGCTCCTCCATACGCAATTCAAAAGACTTATCCGTCTGGCCAAAGTAAGGAATGTCGCAGTCACACCATATCTTGTATACACCTGGATATTTTAGATTATAATGGCTAGGCTCTGGATGGCTCACTAGAGAGCGGATCTTAGGAAGCAGAGTGAATAAAGTTCTAATGTTATATTTTTTGAGAACCTTGGTTAATTTTTGAGAGACCGAGCTTATGTATGGTATAGATATATTGCCTTTAACATTATTCATTTCTTCAGTATGGCGACTAGGAAGATTAAAAAGATATTTTTATATTTTTTAGTAATTTTTGAGAATAACCATTCAGTCTGAAAGTAGATCCAAGAATATTGATTTCTTTATGAAGTTCATCTGGATCGTCAAGAAGAGAGCGAGCTCTATATCCCAAGGTAGAAATAATTCCAAGTTTCTGAAGAGGGAAATGATGGGACTGACTATGGAGATATCGATTGGTGTGTAGGTTTTCTGTACATTGAAATTTTAAGTTCTTCAGAAGAATGGGTCAGTTTCACGTCCAGAAAGGCATGGAACCATTAGTGTCAAACTCAGCCGCGAATTGGATATTCGGGTGTTGACTATTGAGATGTTCAAGGAAATCCAGGAGAGAATCATGTCCATGGCTCCAAATGAGGAAAATGTCGTCCACATATCGTTTCCAAATTCTAGGTGTTAAGGAATAGGAAGAGATAGCTTTAACTTCAAAATCTTCCAGATAAATGTTGACAAGTACAGGAGATAAAGGATTACTTGCTAGACCATGATTTTGCTTGTAGATGGTGCCCTGAAATCTAAAGTATCCAGACTTGATGCAATGAGTAAGTAAGGCTGACATTTTTTTAGATAACTTATCTTTGAGTAGTGTCAGGACTTCGTCTGTAGGAACATTTGTAAACAAGGATACTATGTCAAAGCTAGCCATGATTTCATTTTCTTGAACAGTAATATCCTTAATGTATGATACAAAATCCGCAGAGTTGTTAATAAAAGACGAAGACTTGCCAGTAAAACCTTTAAGGTGTTTTGCGAAATATTTTGAAAGGTTGTATGTTGGTAAATCAATGCCTTCAACAATGGGACGAAGTGGGGTATTTTCCTTGTGGAACTCCATATATGCGTGGCATGAGCGGATGGAGAGAGCGAAGAGAAAGGCGAATGTTTCTAGACAGTTCAGAAGTTGTTTTTAATGAATTGTTGGTACGATTTTGAAGTCCGCGAGTGGGATTTCTCTCAAGAATTGAGTAAGTGTCACTCTGTAGTAATTCAAGCATCTTATATTTATGATCTTCAAAGTTAAGCACAACTGTGGCATTGTCTTTATCTGCGGGAAGGATAAGTATATTTCTGTTTTTTTTTTTTAAACTCTTAAGAGCCTGTCGTTCGATAAAGATGTATTCAATTACGAAGAAGTTTTGCATCTTGCGAAGGGAGCAATGAAGCAGCTTTTTTATCTTGGTGAGGAGTGATTCTCTTGGGATAGATTTTGGAGAAGGAATAAAATTTAAACCCTTGCTGAGGATACTTTTTTCTGCATCTGAAAGGATGTGAGATGATTTATTCATTACAACTTTGTCAGGGTTGATGTGGGGTTTTTAGAAGTTCAGATTATTTTGTACTCTTTTTAGTGCTTCAAATTTCCTAATAAATTTTAATTTGTTGTTATATTGGATTTGGGCTGCTTGAGACTCACTACGCATACTAAAGAGATACCAACTTTCATTGTCTAGAGATTCTTCAAGTATTTGAGATAATGTACATTTTTTGGCAAACAAAAAAGCGAGATTACGTTTTGTGTCACATATTCTTTCAGCAAGAAGGTCTGACTTTGCTTTGTGATAGATTCTTTTGGCACGTTCCGAAGTAACATTTTCTTTAAAAGATATAAATTCCATGCAGTCTTTAGGAAAGACTGCATGGAATTTACAGTGTTTCAGAAAGACAAACCTGTTGATGTTCAGTCCTAACTTCTTCAGTGTTTTGTTGAAGTTTCTTTTATTATTATTAATAGAAGCCTCGTCGTGAAGGCTATAGATGCACTGAGGTTGATTTACTCGGTTGTTGAACATATTTTTTAAAAGAATTGAATGACATAAACCGAAAGTAAAGGGTTTAATGGTATCACGCGACTGGTTTCGGCTTTTTACAGCCTTCTTCAGGTATTTTCATAAAAGAAAAGAAAAAACATTAAACATTGAAGATAAAAATTGTGAACAGCACAGGAAAGTCACTACACATATTTAACGTGAAAACGTTGTAGTTAGTGTTTCCAAATTCCCAACATTTTGGAACCTTCGGGAATCGAGAACGGAAAATCGTATTTCCCGAGAATTCCCGAAATAATCTTTATTATTTAATTTTCGTTGATCATCTGTAATAATGGCTATAACAAAAATGTGTTAATAAACAAAAAAGCGGTAGAGAAGGTGGGGCAACCCGGGTTCGTGGCCCCGGCGCAGTCTTTCAGAGGTTTCGAGACACTCCTATACGTAAAAGGTCGAAGCAAAAAATGAGTAAATGAAATTTCCTAAATGGAGGTCGACCGGAATTTCATGACTAGTTTATTTCTTGCTCTGAACGCTAAACAGGGGTCACTACAGTATCATTTTGGTTAGGTTTCTGTTATATTTCAGGTTTTCTCAAAATATAAACAATGTAATTAATGCAAACTTTATTTAAGCAAACATCATAGTATACAGTGAATTTTTACATATATCACACAATGTATTAACATTTCCAATCTCATTTAAATGTTTTGTTTATTAAATTGAACATTAATAGAAAACAAATGCAAATATTATTCGTTTGAAAATTAAAAAAGACTTCAAATAGTTTTTATTTGTCATTTTTAAAATGAAATTTTAAGAAACATAGAGCATTAATTGCCCGATCAGACAATCATGATCTTCTCTTTGTAACAAATATACTTGATGTGGAAAATTTTCTTTCATTTTCTGTAGACGTTGGTCGAATTGTTAAGAATGCGTCTAAAAGTATCTTCAAGTTGGGAGTGAGAGAATGCGTTTCTTCATATAAGCTCATTTCCTTCCTTAGAGAAGCAAATATTTTGTCTGCATGCATAAGGCTAGACTTTGATGTCGAAATTGATATTGCTTTAGTCAATTCACTCTTCAGATCAGATTGTGATTTGATGTCAGAACTCACTCTAAGGATATCCTTTATTTCTTTTATTGGAACTTTTTAAATGTTCCATTAAAAAGTCTTTCCATCAATGACTTCGCCAATCGTGCAATTTCATTCTTACTTGACAAGGCAAAAAATTATCCTCTTCCATCTCACATAAACAACTCACGTTGCTCAAGTACTTTGTGAGAGACACAAGATCTCTATTTCTACGTTTAACCAATTCAAATTTTATTTCCTTTAAAAACATTTGGCTCATTGAAGGATTCTGTTTTTCTAAATTACTGAACAGGAACTTAAAAATTCCTTCACTTGTGAAATATTAGCTTCTCTATTGCTTAAGGATTCAACTGCTAATCTTACAGGAATTCAACATACCTCCCAATATTTCAGAATACTCTTCTTTCCATAAGTGATAGAGGTTCAGCTCTTGTAAAACTGTAAAACAGTCTTAATCGGATTTACGATCTTTAAAAATCTCTCCCATTCTCTCCAGTGTGTTCCAGCGTGTTTTGCAGTCCAAAATGACTTCTAGTTCCATCGTTTCACTCTTGGTTATTTCGTGCTGCAAAAGAGAATTTTTTACTGGAGAATATTTAAATATTTTCATAATTCTTCGTACGCTGCTAATTATCGAAGATAGATCATCTCGCAAATCATACTGATCAGCTCGGGTCACACCGTTTAACTCAGAATCATTGTTATCATCTTTATCGTATTCAGAATCTGTATTGAATTCACTATCACTGCTACAAGTCACTGATGCTCCACCTTTCAACTTTTTAACATAAAATACTTTTGTTACAGCTAAATGTAGCGCATGGTTGTAGCAGTACTGTTGTATAGTCGATGATAATTTCCCGAATTTTTCCATAGCAGCTGTACCGTCACCTGTAATTGCAACCGCATCACTTTCAAGTTTTAACTGAAAGTTTTCTAATCTTTCCTGAAGCAAGGATAACACTTTTTCCGCAGGACAGTTCCCATGTATTCTTATTAAACCAAGGTTCATAGCGGTCTCATTGCAGTATACGTGAACATTCATGTATCTGCGATTCTTGCAACTGGTCCACTCGTCTATTGAAATACTCCGTTTTTTATTATCACATTTGAATACTTCCAATTTCTGGATGTACAGTTGTTTCACTTTACTATAATCATTATGTATTAGTGTCATAACTGAAGATGGACTTCTTGGCAACTGCATTCCTTTGCTTGTGAAACTTTCCGTAATAAACTCACTTTTTTGTGATGATGTTGACTGATATCCCATCTAAGGCTGCTAATTTGCTTACGGTTTCTTCTAAATCGTCCCTTGACATAACGTAAAATTGTCGTTTGTCTCTTACTGAACTTACAGAAGATGAAGGCATTGGTTCATCATTATTCAATTCAGACTGTTTTTTCCTTTTCATTCCATGAATGTATATTAGGTGCCTATGTAGACCGCTGGTTGATGATGCTTTGCATTGCAAAGTTTTGAAACATATCTGGCAACGAGCCGATTCGTTATCTTTATCTTTTCTAAAATATTCCCAACATTCTTTATACTCTTTACTCATTGTGACGGCAATCTATAAAAAAAATATTAAAATATGATTTATGATTTAATAAAAAAATATTTATTAAACATTTTCCCGATTTCCCGACCAAATTTTCTCGGAATTCCGGAACGGGAAAACGAAAAAAAATTCCCGAGAACAAGCGGGAAGGAATTCCCGCCCGGAAACCTTAGTTGTAGTTAACGTATTCAAAGCTGTTCCTTCGTTGGCCACATTCTTGGGTGAGTGCTTGCGTATAGCATCTCGTGAGCACCAATATGTGATCACAGCAGAATGACAGTCAAGGAGGTTGTAGCTTAAATTATTATTTAAATATACAGTGTTGAGAATGATTTCTCTAGATTCTACAATTTTTCTCTCCAATTCGTCATGACAATGGAAAATGTTGTTAGATCTATCCCAAAGGATTGTATGACTATGGTTTTCATCATCAGAATCGGCCGAAAAAAGGATATGGCTGGATAAAGCACTGGCACGTGTTCTCTTGTAAGTGATGTCCCTCCTTAAAGAAAAATTGTAGAATCTAGAGAAATCATCCTCAACCCTGTACATTTAAATAATTATTTTAGCTACAGCCTCCAAGACTGTCATTCTGCTGTGATCACATACTGGCGCTCACGAGATGCTATACGCATGCACTCACCCAACAATGTGGCCAACGAAGGAACAGCTTTGAATACGTTAACTACAACGTTTTCGCGTGAAATATGTATATACAGACTTTCCTGTGCTGTTCACAGTTTTTATCTTCAATGTTTAATGTTTTTTCTTTTCTTTTATGAAAACACCTGAAGAAGGCTGTAAAAAAGCCGAAACTAGTCTTGTGATACCATTAAACCTTTTCCTTTATTCTCGGTTTATGTCATTCAATTCTTTTAAAAAATATGTGTATATATATATATATATATATATTAGGGGGCTCCTCCCCCTGACGCCTACGGCTCCCAACCCCCAGTGTTCCGGACTGGTAGGCCGGTTCTCCTTGAATTCTGATGACTTGAATTTTGAAGACTCGACACTCAGGGTAGCCCCTGAGTTTCAAAACGTTTCAAATAACTTGACAAAAACGTTACAGCCTACATCCATTTCAAGCCGACGTCACATCCGATTCCAATTTCAGCTTATCATTTTATAGTATAGAGTAGATTAGGGATCAAATGTTATACTGTATATATTAGTTATATATATAAATGTTATATATATTAGGGATCAAATGATCCGTCCAAGATTCACGTGTTGTTATATTCGCTTTCTCATTTCTGAGCTCTCCCTTAAGAGAGTTAAAGATACAGTGCTCCAATGTCTATTTGAAAATAAGGAAATAAGTGTGCTAATATATAAGACTGAAGACTTTGTTTAATATTCTGTTGTATAGACTGTGTAATTTGTCAAGGATATTCCCCCCCCCCCCAGCTACAAATTCCATACCGAATTCGTGAATATACCAATGCGTAATATAGAGTCTGCAAAAATTTAGGTGGTACTATGCGTTTAATATAATTATGGAATCTGTACAACGGGTACCTTAGTTTGTTTGTAACTGCTTCGAGATGGATGGGTTTTCAGTTTTAGATCATGATTCATGTGTATGCCCAGATATTGGTAGGTAGTAGTAAGTAGTAAGATATTTAATTAGTGGGAATATTTTTTACTCTTTACTTCAAGTAGATAAATTTAGTTTTCTGAATGTTGAATTTGATTTTGTTTTCACTGAACCATGTTACGCTTTAAAGTTGGCTTGATGAGAAAACTATTGCCGTATCAATAGCAAAGCTGATTAGGTTCCTTTTCAATTCCATCGAACAGAGATCGTTTATGTAGATCAGAGATAAAACAGATCCTAGCAGTGAGCCTTGAAGCGAATACCACCAGCTCATGAAAACTCCAGTTTTGATGAGCTGGGATTTGCTCAAGGTGCCGTTTATTTGAACTACTAGTGATCTGTTTTCTAAATAAGTTTGAAACAATAGGTCGTACTTCTCTCTAATTCTGATTCTGACTGTGCGTTTTTTTTTTTTTTAAATAGTATGGCATTGTCGACAGAATCAAATGTTTTCTGTACGTCTATGAAAATAGTTGCTTCTTTTTTTTCATTTTTTTTTTCATAAATTCTCCACGTACTTTCTCGAAGTGTATTTCTCGTTATTCGTTTGTACTTTCTCTTTTGCAGTAGACTTTTTTTTTAACAAAGAACTATTATATTTCTTTAAAATGTCCTTTAATTTTAATTTCAGACTAAATGAATATTGCGAAGTTCATTTCTTGTTATTCATTTGTACTTTGCACTTTGCGATAGGCTTCCATGTACTTCGTATATCAAAGACCTTGAGGGTTTCTTTAAATTGTCCTTAATTTAATTCTAGATGAAAATCTAATGTAAAGCTACTAACTAATATACTGATTTAAATATATAAGCAAAAATGTGTTCTTCGTTTCTTATTCATAAGATTAATTTATGATAAAATACTTTTCATTATACACAGTTAAAATATATTTATTTGGTAGCGCTACAAGACTAGAATGGGTATTATGTGGAAATATGCTTATTAAATAAACTAAATAAATTCTCTTATGCCTTTGGAGGTCTAACTAACTTGGAAATGAATGTGCGCGCGCGCGCGTGTGTGCGGGTGTGATTTCATTTTTCAAATTAAACTGTACAAACAATGAAAAGACAGCGATAGGAAGTTTTCTCTCGCAATTTGGCTAATCACTGCATGAAGACGTTTGAGCAACATCTCTGCAGTATTCACCCTAAATCTCTAATGGAATACAGATTTTTGGATGATATTTTTGTATAAACATAAGAGGACGGAGACACATAAATTTATGAACACAATTAATGCCGCTTATAAATTCTAACCAGAATTTATATTTGAAACTTATTCCTTGATAACCAGATAGAGCTCTCCTTAAACTATTTTTTTTGGGGGGGACACGTCCCCCCACACACAGAAATAGAGAGAGAGAGAGAGAGAGAGAGAGAGAGAGAGAGAGAGAGAGCGTTGCATTCAGTTACTATCTCATCATTGTCCATGTAAAAAAAATTGGCAGTTTAACTCATTTCTCGTCCATTAAAATAAAATCGAACAGATAAAATACAAATGCTCTCAGGTAGGTAGCCATAATGTTTTGGCTCATTAGTGTATATACAGTATATCCACTACACTAACGTCTTTTATTCCCCAAAGGAGCAGGCCAGGCCAGGCCGTTTTAGCTTCATCTAAATTTTGGAGACTGAGGGCAGTCGGTCTTCACCCTTAACCAATCAGAGATAGCTGGCCCAAACTATCAATGACTTTAAACGGCATCCAGTAAGAGAGTACAGAGACAACTGCTACTACCATCTCGTGGTTCCTATATTATTATTATGATTATTATTTTATTCATATAATTGATACACAGTCAAAACAAGATATCATTTAAACAACATTTTGACTAGTGATACAGAACAATTCAGATTCCACCCAAGAATTCTAAGAATAATAATAAGAATTATTATTATTATTATCATACGGTTCTTTTGTGAGATCACATCAGATACCCACGTAACTCAACAACCTACCAAGAAATTTAATACACATAGACAACTACAGAACATTAAAAAACGAACTCAGGAAAATATTCCAACAATGTTAATACACCATTAACCTAATATACACGTCACAAATCGCCAGCATCCAATGCCTACAGCCCATGCATAAACAGTAACACCAACATAAATAGTGAAGGCTAAATTCCACTCTCTTCATAAAAGCTAACCCAAACTTCGAAGTAGGTGGAATTAATTTGCCTCACTCATCTACACGTTATCCTTATAATCAAAGAATGCAGATTATGTAACAAAACAGTCAGTAAAATATATAACAATAAAGATACTGACTATTATGTGATAATATCATTAATATAGTATTACTATGTAACATGAAAAAAATAATGTAATAAATTATTCTTACTATTAAAAAAATGTAAATAATGAGTTTACATTGTATGTTTGTGAGAATTAGGAAATATAATATTTTAATTGCACATATGAAATACTGTTGTATAATCACTCTTTCTCAAACTTTGAAGAAAAATAAAAGTAAACTACATGTAATATTATAGTAATATTATATAACTTGTGACTGAAGATGACGTACAATTATAACTCTGACCTATATAATTGTAAATTATTACTGTGATTGTTATTTAAAAAAAAACTATGTTATCATCATTATTACTGAAATCTTATTATATGTAGCACTCAGTGCTGAATCTTGTAAAATAATATACTGAATGTTACTCAAGATGATCATTGTATATATGTAAATATTTGAGAGATCAATAAAATTATTATTGTTGAAAAAAAAATTTCCCATGTGCTCTCCTCACCTTCGGTATAATCCATCATATGATAATATCTTATACATACCGGCCACTGAATTCAAAACTTTTATTTTACGTATTGGCATGCGACTGCCAATACTGATCTTATTCAATTCCCTGCACATAGTTCGGTGAGATATGAGTCGACAACAAACTTCATTAAATGCAATTGCTGCACGCAGGAACTTCTGTTTGTCAGACAATCTCCTTCCTGACAGACTGTCTTTCGACCACAGTTATACCTCTTAGACAAGCAATGTAGATTTTTTTTCCCACTGATTAAACAACCGGGATACCTCACCTTTTCAGAAATCAGATAACTCTGATGTTTTCCAAATCGTGGCTCCAGTTAGACAGGCACTCACAATAAGTCATTCATCGAACTCCGAAAAATCCTTTGTTTTTTCGCATTGCAATCAACAATATTGACGGTTAATGACCAGCAGTATTAGTAAATATTTGCTTAGAACATGTGGTGACGCACGTGACCAAGTATTTTGTATACACGCTGCGTAAGTGACGTTTACGTACATCTGAATAAAGACTTCTAATTCATGGCCAGTATGTCTATAACACACATTCAGAAGTTTATAGACCTCTATCATATGACCCCTGTTTTTCCTGATTACCAGGGTCTGCAGCCCACACATACACACACACACCGTCAATCTATCCTCATGATTTTGAAATTTGGAATTGAAATTTATTAACACTGATCAAATAGTGCAAACGAAAATATAATACAATAGATGCAACAAGTATTTAGAACAATACAAGTGATAATAATAGATAGTAAAAAGTAATGCAAATGTTATAAAAAATCTTACAATTATTTTTCAAGTAGTACTATAGAGATTGATAGTTAAAGAAAAGACTTAGAAGTAAAGAACAGAAAATATAAATAAATTAAAAGGAACTGTACAACGTGTGTGACTAAGGGCCGTACCCATACTGGTTACTATAAAAATACAAATGTATGAGACATTTACATTTCATAGTCCCCATTCAACCTTTGTAACTTTTCTTTGCACCCTATTCATCCGAACCCAGGAGAACATATCAGTGCATAGTAGTCCAGGTGCATCTTGATCAAGGCCTTGTAAAAGGTAAAATGACTTGCATATCCTTACATGTTGATTTTCCTTTCAACATCGCATTATTCTCTGAGTTGTGTTTGCAGTTTTTTGCTATGTGACGTTTGAGCTTCAAATTCCTATCCACCATAACGTCAAGATCACTAGCCTTATCAGTTTCTTGCAGCACATTCTTCCAAAACATTTCTATTGTTGTAGTCGTTTAGAAAAGGTCCTGATATCTGATGACCAAACTTATTAATACATTTTTTTCAAACCTTTATTTTGATCGATAAAAATAATGAGTAAAATTAATGGAATAGGTTTAATTTAAATCTAAAAATTTGAATAAAAGTTATTTATTTATTTATTTATTTTACTCTTCTTAAAGTAAAATACATCCAAAATTGGATTTTATTTTATTTATTTTTTATTTTTATTTCAGTGAAGTTTTCTATTCTTCAGGATTGTATTCGCTCGTTATTCTGCCTTCTGCTTTGTCGCTCTTATTATTATTATTATTATTATTATTATTATTATTATTATTATTATTATTATTATTATTATTATTATTATTATTATTATTATTATTATTATTATTATTATCATAATTGATATGCATTCAAAACAAGATATCATTTAAACAACAATTTGACTGGTGATACAGAACAATTCAGATTGTAGACCAAGAGTCTAAGAATAGTCCGTCAGGTAGCGTCGTAAAACATGGACTGTTCCAAGTAATGCTGTTTTTTTGTAGGTGATATGCGGTTGTTTCTTTGATGTTTAATTGCTGTAAATAGTTGGATAGCTTCTTTGAAGTTGCACAAAGTGCACTGATAACTATTGGGATGACTTTGGTGTGTTTAAGCCACAGCCGGCCAACTTCGATTGCCATATCTCGATATTTAGTAATTTTTTCCAGTTCTTTGTTGTTAAGGTTGTTATCACTGGGTACTGCAATATTTATAATCCAAACCTCTCGATGTTAGATAATTGTAATGTCAGGTCAATTGGGTTCCAAACAGGGGGGGGGGGGAAATCGTGCATAAGCACTACGGAACTGCAACACCCCCAATTTTTCTCGATATATAAATATATTTATTAATTTATTTATATTTGCTTGTAATATTTAATTTTATCATCAACGATTCTATACAATGCTCTTATTTTGTATAAAAAATAATAAAAATCCATCTTGTATCACTTAGGAGGGGAAAGGACGCTAGCGGCACTGTGTTTTCCACAGTGCCATATTGCTACGCGCGCAAGCATATGCACGTCATAGTGAGATGCGAGCTATTAGCATAATGCGGTACTGTCCGTCGCGCATTTTAAGTAATTTTGAATTATACTAAATTGCATAATTTTATCGATAATAAACAATATTTTTTCACGATTAAATTTTTTTTTAAAATTTTTACCATAATTTTGATATTTTATCCAAACATGTATATACTGTAATTACAGTATGTATATTTCGAAAGTTGCAGCAGCCCAACGATTTCAAGCCACGAGCCGCCACTGGTTCCAAATGCTGATCAGTTTGTATTTTCAAGTCCCAGAGAATTTTTGCTGTTTCATTTTCCAATACTGTTTCTATTATTATTATTATTATTATTATTATTATTATTATTATTATATTATTATTATTATTATTATTATTATTATTATTATTATTATTATTATTATTATTATTATTCGGTCTTCCTGAAACTGCACCTACAGAAAACCTCAGAGACGTGGTTTTAAAATTAGGCCATGTAATTGATATCCCTCTAACGACATTCAGACCGTAAATCGGATTCCTAGGAAGAGCAAAAACCAAGGCTTCCCACGACCTGCACCAGTCATAATTCGTCTTAAGAGCAAGTCCACAAGAGACAATCTCATAAAAGCCAGCAGGCAGAAAAAACCAGTTGCCAAGGACTTGAACGCACAGCAAGACAATACACCAATCTTCCTATCCGAATATTTAACACCATTCAACCAGAATCTGTTGTACCAAACAAGAAAAGCAAAAATGGAAAAAAATTACCCTCAGATAAGTTAATTACAAAGCTTCGAGGGTGCAGTTGAGTTACACCCCAGTAGTATTTATCTAACATTATTCACTTAACATTCTGTAATGAATTCTAGTAGTAAACAGAAAATGTGATAGTAATACTTCAGTTATATATTTAAGTTTAAAATTATATATTTAATTTACAATTTAAATTTTAAAAAATTATTATTATGTAAACTGCAACATAAGTAATATTGTTTAACTTGTGAGTCATTAAAAATAAACACGATTACTATGATTATTATTAATGGTAAAAAAAAAATATTATTATTATTTTTTTTTATAGTTTTAATGTGGTTCTAACTCCTGTTTTTAATTAAAAGTGCCATAAAGAAACTCTACTTGTCACGCTGAAGACAGTGACATATAATTCATCGAAATCGGCCAAGTGGAATCCAAAATCTGAGTGCTAAAAAAAAAATTGAAGCGTACACCGCGGTTGCTAACGAGTACAGAACAAAGGACGTCGCGATCTTTGCAGCTGTCCAGAGGAAGAAAGGAGAGTCATGAAGTGCAACAAGTGTCAGAAGGAATTGCCGTCCGACGGATGTTACATAACCTGCAGGAAATGCCATAGGAATCTTCACTTTACATGTTCCGGACTTTCTGAAACAACCTGGCAACGCAAATCCAATGCCAAACGAGAAGAATGGAAGTGACTAAACTGTAGAGAGAACAAAGAAACGCCACCACCCACGACGCAACTGATTACGCCGGAGGCAGAATCGGACGATGAACTGAACAGACAACAAAACACCGGTGAGTCTTATAATTTGAGTTCCGTTAATTTATTACTAGAAAAAGGTTTAGAAAATATAAAAGCCAGCTTGGTAAATCTTGTCCAAGAACTATTTGATAAACAGAATAAAGAAATAACAAAAAAATTAGCGAATATGAAGAGTTTGTTAAATTTAATAATTCAAAAGTCGAAGAAGTCTTATAAACGGTAAAAGACATTAAAACCAGCATTAGCGCATTAACTGAGAGGCAGCACAAATTGATAAAAGACACATCGGAACTCCGTCAAGAATTTAATTCCCTGAAACAACAATACGAAGTTTTAAACCAACAACAACATAAAGAAGACCTTGTCATAAACGGTCTTCCAGAAACCGAATCCACAGAAAATCTCAGAGACGTAGTTCTAAAGTTAGGCCATGCAATTGACATCCCCTTACAGCATAATGATATTCAGACCATAAATCGGTTTCCCAGGAAGAACAGAAAACAAGGATCGCCACGACCGGCACCAGTCATAGTTCGTCTGACAAGCAAGGCTACAAGAGACAATCTCATAAAAGCCAGCAGACTGAAAAAACCAGTAGTCAAGGATTTAAATGCATCGCAAGACAATACGCCAATCTTTCTATCTCAATATTTAACACCTTTCAATCAGAATCTTTTGTACCAGGCAAGAAAGGAAAAAACAGAAAAAAAGTATAAATTTTTATGGATCAAAGACGGCAAAATATTCTTGAGAAAGTCACAGACTTCAAAGTCTATACAAATAAAAAGCTCGGAACATATAGACAGGTTGCCAGAGTGAAACAAAAGACTCTAACTTAGTTCAATAAGAAGATCTCAACACAACAAAAATGAATGTGAACCATCAGATAGATGTAATTACCAGAATACATCAGTCATTGTACTTTTGAATCTCTTGATGCATGGAAACAAAACACAGTACAAGCGAGAGGGCTCTCAATCTTGCATATTAACATCAGAAGCATCCGAAAACATTGGTTATTATTACAGGCTTATCTGAGGAATTACACTGATATTATTGATATATGGATTCTTACAGAAGTATCCATAACTAATGACGAAGCGACTGCTTTCCAAATTCCAGGCTTCCAACAACATAGATCATGCCGCCAAACAAGAAGAGGGGGTGCAATACTAATGTTTATGAAACAAAAATTAATAGCAAAAGAAATGGCCTATCAGTTTGAGCATGCTGAAACCCTCTGCCTCGAAATCATTAATACCACGAATACACAGCATCCTATAATACTAAATGCTATTTACAGGCCATCAAACCTAAACATCATAAAATTCTTACACGAACTCAATTGCTGGCTTTCAAGCCAAGAAATATGCTCAACCGAACACCTAATGATAATTGGCGAAATAAACATAAATATTGCAAATGAAAACCAGAACAACACTGTACAATACCTAGACACACTATCCATGTACAATCTAATACCAACAATAACATCATGTACTAGAGAAGAAATATTCGGAAATATTATCACTGCCTCCTGTATAGACCATATAAACGTCCGAGCACTACCAAACAGTTACACTGCATCAGTCATAAAGTGTAAAGTAGCAGACCATTACTTCACCGCTCTAAATCTGCACGCCAAGACAATATACATGCAATGTCCCATAGAAGAAAAACGACAGAAAACAATAATAGACGAAGAAATAGTCAACCACGAAATAAAAAAAAAACAGACTGGGAACACCTGGCATCAGATTCAGCAAATATCTTATACAAAAATATTAAACTCACACTGGAGGAAATATATAAGAAAGCTACAAAGAAAGTCCGAATTCGATCAAAAACAACACAAAATCCTTGGATAACACAAAACTTAATCCTAGAAATACACAGAAAGGACGCTTTATGGAAAGAATTAAAGCGATATCCAAATAACACAACTTTAAAAACTGAATATAAGATAACAAGGAATCGCTTATAACACAAATCAGAAATGCAAAAAGAAGCTACTACAGAGACAAACTAACCTCCGCACAAAACAACATGAAACAAACCTGGCATCTGATTAATGAGATGCTAGATTCTGTTCCCAACACCACTGCCTCCGAAACCATAAAACACAGCTTCATGAAAGACGCAAAACCTATCCAACAACTAGCAAATGACTTTAACCAATACTTTAACAGACTCCATCCAAGAACTTCACAGAAATATTCCCCCAATCACAAAACGAGACCCTCCACTTGGACCGCGATCAAAACAGACATTATGGTTCCCAACCATAAAAGAAGCAGAACTTCTCTCAGCAATACATCAAATCAAACCAAACAAAGGCCCAGGAATAGATGGTATCAGACCTAAAGATATAAAGCAACATGCAACTAGTTTAAGTCCTATCCTACTAAAACTAGTAAATAAAATATTTAAAACAGGACAGATACCAAGTATCCTAAAGACCGCCATAATTACACCCATATACAAACAAAGAAAAAGAAATTTAATCAGCAATTACAGACCCATAGCAACATTACCAATTATCAATCAAATTATGGAGAGGATCATACTGAAGAAACTCACAGCATACACGGAGATCTTTAATATTATCCCCAAAACACAATATGGTTTTCAGAAAAATAAGGGAACAACATCGCTCTTGGAAGACTTTACAGACGTAATTAATACCGCCTTAGACAAAAAAAAATAGCCATGGTAGTCTTTATAGATATAACCAAAGCATTCGATACACTCACACATCAAACCTTGTTAAAAAAGCTGAGGCATGTTGGAATAGACGGGCCTCTTCACAGGTGGTTTACAAACTACCTCCAAAATAGAAAGCATATCACACGTATCGGATCAAACCGAAGCAGAGAGCTACCAGTAACCTGTGGGGTGCCACAGGGAGCTGTACTCTCCCCAACTCTATTCAACATTTACACGCACGATTAATCAGTTACCACTCAAAGGCAAGATATTCCAATACGCAGACGATACAGCAATAATATCCATCCATAATAATACAAGCATAGCCCAAACAAATATGCAACATGACATAAATCTGATCATAGACTGGCTCACGAAAAACTCCATACACCTAAACCCAGAAAAGACAAAATTAATGATATTCAGAAATCCACTGACTCGACCAGTTGATAACAAATATATAACCATCCAACATCCACTTTCCAACACAAAAAACACACAGAACAGCAAAACCACTACAATTACTCAGGTTGAAACAATACGATACCTTGGAATTTACCCCGATGCAGATATGAACTGGAATAGCCATATAAAACATCTACACAACAAACTCCGAACAATAAGTGGCAAACTCTACAGATTAAAAGACATAGTTCCCATACGCCTAAAAACACTAATATACAAAGCACTATGCCAAAATATACTAAGATACGCTATAACAACGTATGCTTTCTGTGCACCCTACAAATTAAATAGATTAATGTCGCTACAGTACAAAATGACAAAACTGATCTTTTGGGAACAAAGAGAAAATCACGACCTTATAAACATTGCAATGGCAGAACACAAAATACTGACTGCAAAACATTTATGTCACTATGCAGCCTTACTAAAACATTATTTCGATGCCAACTACAGGACAGTTAGAAATACATACCGTATAACAAGACCTCAGACTACTAATTATATCACATATAAATACAATAATCACTACGGAAAGGCCACGCGAAACTTCTACATCCCAGACATGATAAACAAATTACCTTTTGAATACAGAAACCTTACAAACTACAATAGCCTGAAAAGAGCTCAAAGGACATACTACGAACAAGAAACACGCACCCAAAATACCATACAAACTTAATGAAACACAATATATTCGTTCAGGCTTCCAGTTCAGCGACGCATCAATACATTCCAAGTTATCGTGTGTGTGTGTGTGTGTGTGTGTGTGTGTGTGTGTGTGTGTGTGTGTGTGTGTGTGTGTGTGTGTGTGTGTGTGTGTGTGTGTGTGTGTGTGTGTGCGTGTGCGTGCGTGCGTGCGTGCGTGCGTGCGTGCGTGTGTGTGTGTGCGTGCGTGCGTGCGTGCGTGCGTGCGTGCGTGCGTGTGTGTGTGTGTGTGTGTGTGTGTGTGTGTGTGTGTGTGTGTGTGTGTGTGTGTGTGTGTGTGTGTGTGTGTGTGTGTGTGTGTGTGTGCGTGCGTGCGTGCGTGCGTGCGTGCGTGCGTGCGTGCGTGCGTGCATGCGCGCGCGAATTTCTCGATCATAGATTTAGTAGCTTCCCAATACAGCAAAAAAAACAATAAATAATAACCATCTGGTGTCATCCTCAGATAAGCTTCGAGGATGAAAGCAGAGAAATTAGTTCTCATCCAAGATGTATCATATGTAACCAAATGCATGTAATGTACGCATCACATGTAAACCAATGTATGTAATGTAAGTATCATATGTAAACAAATGTAAGTAATATATGTAATAACTGTAACAAAAGTATGCAATATAGAGTGATTATATCCATTGATATTGTATATATAGAGTGTAAAAATTGCAAAGAAACATCTGTAAAAATCATCATTATGAATATTATAATAATATACGTTGTAAACAGTTATTGTTATTATTATTATTTAAAAAACTTTATGTACGAGAAAGTATTTGTTAAGCTTAATTGTGTTCCTATAATGTATGTAATTTAACTGAGAAATAATAAAAATGTTTTAAAAAATGTTAAATAATAAACCAATAAATAATAACCAACCAGTGTCATCCTCAGATAAGCTTCGAGGATGAAAGCAGAGAAATTACTTCTCATCCAAGATGGATCGAATGTAACCAAATACATGTAATGTACGTATCACATGTAAACCAATGTATGTAATGTATGTATTATATGTACAGTATGTAATGTAAGTATCATATGTAAACAAATGTAAGTAATATATCATATGTAATCAAATGTATGTAATAACTGTAACAAAAGTATGCAATATAGAGTGATTATATCCATTGATATTGTATATATAGAGTGTAAAATTGCAATGAAACATCTGTAATAATCATCATTATGAATATTATAATAATATACGTTGTAAACAGTTATTGTTATTATTATTATTTAAAAAAAAAACTTTATGTACGAGAAGGCATTTGTTATGCATAATTGTGTTCATATAATGTATGTAATTTTTCAGAGAAGTAATAAAATGTTTTAAAAAAAATATTATTGCATTAACAACATTAACACCGCTTCATTAACAACAAAAATACCTGCAAATGTCCCGAAATCAAACCTGTAACACATGCAAAATACATTGGTCTCTATATAAGCAGTTGTTAGCAGATTGGCACCTTAAATGGACAAAACATATAGAATACTTACATAGCAAACTCCGGATCATCGCAGCAAAACTCTTTCAAGTAAAAGACATTATTCCATCCAACATAAAAATAAAACTCCTAGGCTATATGACGGTATCTGCGAATCTCTACTCAGATACGGTATAACAGCCTATGCAAACACATCAAACAGCAACCTAACTATATTACTAAAGAATTACTTCAACATCACCTATCGAAACAACAGAGACACATATCGTATAACACGACCCACAACAACTCTCTACATCCCTACAGCCTTCAACAACTCATACGATTCTTTTGTGAGATCACATCAGATACCCACGCTACTCACAAACCTACCAATTAATTAAAAACACATAGACAACTACAGAACATTAAAACACGAACTCTGGAAAATATACCAACAAAGTTAATATACCATTAACACTAATATACACATCACAAATCACCAGCATCCAATGCCTACATCCCATACATAAACAGTAACAACAACATAAATAGTGAAGGTTAAAACCCACTCTTTTCATAAAAGCTAACCCAAGCTTCGAAGTAGGTGGGATTAATCCAGCTCATTCAACTACACGTATCCCCATAATCAAGGACTGCAACTTACGTAACAAATCAGTCAGTACTGTATATAATAATAATAATGAAGATACTAATAATAAATATAATAATAATAACAAGCGCCTCCGTAGCGCAATTGGAAGAACGATGGTACGTTGCGCCCTTCGATTAGAAAAGGCCTAAGTTCGATTCTTGTCACGACGAGAGAAATCTTTATATGGACTTTTTCAATCGAAGGTGAGTTAGCCGATCTCGTACAGAAGTGGCAGGGTTTTTTCTCCCGGAAACTCGGGTTTTTCATCCCGCATACAGAGAAATCTGCCCTTCAGAACACACGCAATTTACAGACAAAAAAATACTAGCTGTGGTGGTAGTGGTTGTGGGCAGCAGATGGCGATGATGTAGGACTGTAGGTGATTGGTAGTAGAGGTTCTGTGGAGACGGAGAGTTGTACAGTAGGTGTCCTCCCGCGATGAGTCTTCGGACTCCTTGGAGGTGTCACGAATAATAATAATAATAATACTGATATATGAAAGAAAAAAAGTGTATATGTAAATAGGCTGTATAATAATAAGCTATGATATTGATATCGAAAAAAAATTATGTACATTTGCATTTAAAATAAAATCACTGTACTCTACATTTTATACTGAGCAGAAAATATAATAGTATGCTTTATTGTATATATGTAAATACTCTGTATGATAATAAATAAAATGTTATTACAGTTTAAAAAAATATATTATTTAATAAATATTATGTACGTGCAAGTATCTGTTATGCACAATTGTGGTCATGTAATGTATTATAAGTATTATATTTATATATATATAAATTATTATTTTTTTGTTTTGTTTTGTGGAATATGCAGAGGAAAGTACTATACAACATTTTAGTCTTAGATTATTTGCTGTGTGAGGCGGTAATAATGAGATTCCTTTTTCTAGACTACAGATGAAATCTACCTTAGGAATCTGTTGAGGAGCTATTGCATAGTTGAAACCTTTTTTGAGAATATCGATTTCAGGTTTCTTTAAGATGTGGTTTGAGAAATTAATAATAACTTGGTTAACTGGTAGAGAAGGTTTAGACTCATTGTGGGTGGTATAAAGGTGGTTAAATTTTTAATCTGGGTCTGTCTGCTTTTGTTAAAAGCTTTGGTGAAACTGGTATTAATCATTTTATCTAAGACTTGTCATATTTCCTCATCTAAAGAGCTGGAGAGATCCATGAACAGTTCATAACATTGTGAGTCAATTAGACTAAGCACAAATCTTGTGTGATGTAACCTTTCACGAATGAGTAACATCGATGTCTTCGAATAAATATTTTTAGCTTGTCTAGTATTGAAACGAGGTTTAAGGTGTAAAAACTTAGGAATTATACAGTTATCTCGGCAACGTTTTAAAAAAATGAGATGGTTTAGTAACCTTGCCTTTTTACATTTTAGGATTTCAAAACGGCGTACCTTGATTTTCGTATCACCATTGACTCTATTCATCATGAAGGTTATTTTCATGATCATAAATTACTAAATAATAATATTTTTTGGTTTACCGATCAGGTGTTGATCAATTTTATTAACTGAACTAGTTTCGCCACACTTATCTGTTGGCATCTTCAGGGCTTACATAGAGGTTTAAACAATCTCACAATTATGCGTAACTGCAACCAGACAAGAATAACTGTAAAAAACTGACTAGAATAATTAAAAATAAAATAGTATCGAACGTGAGTGAAACACGTATCGCATCGCGTGTACAAGATCAGCTAGCTGTTGCTGAGGAACTTTCTGTAGTTTGTATTAAAGTTCATTTCTTCCGTTTTTAAGGTTCTGATTAGGGTTTTCTATGGGAGTATTAGGCCTTGATTTCTGTTAATGTTGACAGTAGAACGGGCGACTGTGGCTGCCTCTTTGAAAATTCTTGAATGGTAAACTTCCTCTATGTAAGGGGAACAGCTTTTGTCCCACTCGATGATATGGTTAGTTGTAGAGAAATGAGACGATAGGCCAGAAATGTCCTGTCTGTTGTTTTTGACATAGCCAATGTGCTCCTTTTGCCTGATTTCAAGGCTTCTCGAAGTCTGTTCGATGTAACTAGAGCCACATGAGCATGGAATATTATAAATTCCAGCATATTTGTAGAAAGGATGGTTGTCTTTTGGAGATCTTAGTAGTTTACTAATAAATTCTATTGGTTTGAATGTTACTCTTATTGCATGTTGTTTGAGGAGATTGGCGAGCTTGTTGGAGATGCCACTTACAAACGGAATTGCAATCGTTTTTATATATTTTATATACTAATAAAACGTTAGTTGTTTTTTTTTTGTTTTTCTTGTTTTTTTAGACATCTTAATCAAAAAACAAATTGACGGCAGTATAAATCTATTGATGTACAGAAAACCGACCAATACAGGTCGCTACCTACATTTCAACTCCTGCCACCACAACTCACATAAACTCGGCATTGTACACATGTTAAAGAAAAGAGCGATTCGCATCACAACGGACAACAAGACCCTTCAAGATGAGTTAAAATTTATTTCCAACAATTTGTATTTGAACGGATATTCAAGAAGACTAGTCAATAAAATCCTTTTCTCTGAACCACCACAAAGAAAACAAGAAGATATTCAATATATAAAAACGATTGCAATTCCGTTTGTAAGTGGCATCTCCAACAAGCTCGCCAATCTCCTTAAACAACATAAAATAAGAGTAACATTCAAACCAATTTGATCTAAGACTAAAATGTTGTATAGTACTTTCCTCTGCATATTCCACAAAACAAAAATTCTCCTCATTAGATAGAACAACTATTCGTAATTTAAAAAACAACAAAGACATCATATTATTATTATTGTTGTTGTTGTATGTAATTTATCTGAGAAATAATAAAATATTTTATAAAAAAAATTATTATGTTGTTGTTGTTAAGTTACTTTTTATTTCTTGATTTGGCTTCACAGGTATGTGGTTTTGCAACTGTTGCATTGTACCTTTATAGCTAAATGTACCTGAATTAAACACGCTTTGATCATAAATAAATTAATAAATGCGGGAAGTGTTGATGGAAGAAGAAAAATTCTAATAATATAAATATTTATTTCTTGTTGGGTTCCCCCTTTCCTTCCCCGTCTCCCTTAGGAGGAGTTGAGCCCTCCTAATGAGGGATTAAGTATATATTTTATGATTGTCAGCGGGTTCTGGCAGAATAGCGAAATATTGGAGTATTTTTGACATCGCTGTTATTCGTGTCATTTTTCTTTGTTTACACTTACTATCTCTTCACGGCACGAATATATATCAAGTTAAATGATAGGATTAGTTCTCATAGCCATTCGATCGATTTCAAAAAATTTTAAAGTTTCAAAAGTACATTTTGCTTGCTATTCTGTGAGTCAACAACGATATTCACTGTGTATTCAAGGAATAAATGGTCGGATTTTTTAAATTTTTATTTATTTATTTATTTATTTTATAAAGACTACATTATAAAGACGACAACACGTAAACACAAGATAAATAAACAATGTTTACGTAAATCAGATACAGGTAACCCTCGTATAACGCGGATGTCAGGTTCCATAGAAATGCCGCTTTGTATAAATCGCGTTATGCGAGACTCAGATTACATAGAAAAAGTAGGGTTAGGTTCCCAAATCATTTTTTTTTATAATTATATAAACAACATTGACATACCCAACAAAAATATTTTTTTATTTAATTCTTATAAATAATGTAAGTTAAGAAAACATATAAACTATGAAACAAATACATAGTATAAACTTATAAAATTACAAATTGTACATAAACTTCATTGCACATAATACAGTGCATATTTCAATCGTCATCACTGTCTTCAAAACGAAAATTTCGTAGATGTTCTTTATTTACGAGTGGCCGGAAGTCGTCATCACTTGAAATCCAAGAGATTTAAAGTGATGGTTTCATTTGTATAATTCTCATTGCATACTTCAGCTGGTTTAATTATCAAGAAGTGAGTAATAAGACCTTGCTTACCACTATGCTGCAATTTTTTATTAAGTTCATAATATGGAGCTAAACAAATATTCAATTGTCTCGTGAATTTTCCGGAGCCCTCCGTTCTGGGGTCATTATCCGTAAAATAGCTTCCTAACTTTCTTGCCAAGTCCAATCCTTCTGCTAATTTCTTTAAACTGAATTTTTTAACGGATTCATCACAATCAGAATCTTCGACAGAACTTTCCCCGCCATTTGGTTCAACGTCATCTATTAATTGTACCAGTTCCTCCTCATTTAAATCTATTTCCCTATCAATTAATTCACTAATTTCGTTTTCAACCATATCGCAAAAGCCCTCTATGTGGCCATTACTACAGAAATATTTTTTTTACATAAAAAAAACATTACATAGAGTATGTATGTAACTCAGAAGAAAATAAAGTGCTCAGCTTGAGAAGATTAACACACTCATGATTTTTAATGCGCTTTCCTGGCAGAAAACGAAGACAACTTTCAACAATAATTAACACTTTAAACAATGACGTACATACGTGCTAAAAGATATTTCGCCTAAAATTCGCTACTTATAACTACATGCGCGATACGGGCAGACACAAATTTAACTTAAAATTTGATTTTTAAGTCATGCGGTGAAAAATAATATGAAAAGATAAAGGATTACTGCAATTTGTAGACCGCGTTATATCGAAACTGCGTTGTATAAGTACCGCGTTATACGAGGGTTGCTACAATTTATAGACCGCGTTATAGCGAAACCGCGTTGTATATAAGTACCGCGTTATACGAGGGCTACCTGTATTTCGGATAGCAAGCAATCACCCATTCATCAGTAATAACATAGGAGACAAATTCAAAACAAGACGGAATCTTAGAAGCTGATTAACCGCTGATGACAAGTGCCATCCTAACAGAATAACATCTGACTAATTAAACTTAATAACAATATTAAAGATATAATGCATTAAAAGTAAATAATAGTTACTAGGGACCAAGTATTCCAGACTTTTTAGCATATGTGAGTCATTATGTTGGATCCAACTTATGTGACTTCCAGTAGAGGATATAGTAATGTTTGCTAAGTTTCTTCTCTACTAAACAGCTTATTTATCCAAAACACCAAAGACCGCACTCGCGAGAGTTTTGATAAACATCAAGCAGATAAACGAGACTTTACTTAATTCTCTAAGATATAAACACGGATCCACAAGGAAAATAACATTTATTTAAAACACGAAATCCAAATATTTCGAACGCAAACTAATTTTCCATTATCAAATAATAGGCAACATTCAAAAGGTTGAACATGCAACAATCGGTTTCAATTCATGCAAGAGCTGTGAGTTAGAAGGATGATGTTTGATTAGTTTATACATGAAATATAATACTATTGATTTTTTAAAAATATTGATTTCGGTATGAAAAGTCAGTAATTACGATTTAAATTGACGTAATAACAATTTAAAAATTCATATTAAAACGTCTTCTGTTGGATCCAACTTATGTGGCTCAAGGCTCCCTTAGACCAAAGGATCCTATGTTCTCCATGTTGAACGAGACTAAATTTATGAGATTTCAATTAGCGGATATAATTAAAATTTGTTTAATTCTTAATAATATATAATAATAATAATAATAATAATAATAATAATAATAATAATTAATTAATTATTATCTGTATACCTGTTGCTGTTAATATTAACAAGTACTCTAAAATTGCATCTTTTAGAAAGATTAATGCGATTTTCTAGAAAATGTTGCTTTTTTAATTTAGATAGCTACTTCATGTACAATTTATATACAGTATATATATGTATATATATGAATCCCACCCAAGAAATGTTAGCCTACAGTACAGTAGTATTGGTACCCTGACTGGGCTTAGTTCGATAATCCGGAAATCTTGCTCTAGAAAGATTTCCGGATTATCTAAAATTCGATACAAAACATGAAACATTTTCAAGCCATTTCCAATAAGCAAGATAGTAGTCTCTACATCAGGCGATAACATTCATCTCCCGCCTAAATGCATTCACAAAACATTCATGCCCAAAGTGGGATTTGAACTTACAGCCTATTGTTGGGAGCGGCTATGCTATCCATTTGGCCAGCTAAGCCATCATTGTTATTTCTTTATTTGTAGCTGAGATTTGTTTTCTTTGATGGATTCGTGAAGATGTGACGCATACATATACTGAAATGGATGCAGAAACTTTTATAGGTTAAGATTTTTTAAAGTGAAGATGAGTTGGTTGGTCTCATATGGAGTTGGGGAGATTTTTCTCCAAGAAACTGGGATTTTTCTTCTCACAATCAGTCAAACCGCCCAAGAGAACACATGAAGTTGACAAACAAAATATATTTCAACCAATACAGACTTTATTTTGTTGGATATTCTTCAGATTTTGAAACCCTCCTGTTTATTTGTATTCTCTCTCATTGGTTCTTTGGTCCTCCCACAATGCTACAAATGTTAAAAAAGAGGAGGGGAGCCCGTGCTGAGAAAATAGAAGGTTAACACCAGTTTAGAAGTAGTTATTTATCTATCATTATTCTTATAACTGTTTTTATTAGTGGCAATGTTAATGCTTGTGCCAGAAATTCAGAGGTTTATTTACATCCTCAAGAACTGAAACAATAATGTTATTACTAAGTAACTGCACAGAACCTTCTCATTAACTGGCTCATTTTTTCCGAGAAAAGTTTTTTTACGAGACAGCAATTTAATTTTAAAGTAAAAAAATTAAAAAAAAAGAAAAGAGTATGATCGTAGAAATAATTGGCTATCTATAAATTTCTCCCTTGTCTTGTCCTTAAGAAATTATTCAAGGATTGGTAATTGAACCTTATTAAGAATTTTTATTTTTTATCAACTAGAAAAATAAAGCTATTTTGATAATGGAGAGGTTCCTCTATTAAAATTAGACTAAGAGAGGTCTTAATTAAATTAGATATATTTTATTAAAGCAGGATTGTGTGCATTTTTTAAGTTAGAGATGGCACAGCACTGGTACAGGACTTGATCAGAGCTGATACGGTATTCAATTAGTAGTGCTGAACATGAAGAATCGAAACTATGCATAAAATTTCTTATCAGATATCTGAAAAACGTGAATACAAATAAAACCAATACCCACCACCATCAACAAAAATAACTAAATAAACTATGAAGTTAGGGCTAGGTACCACGAGATGGCACACTTGTTAGCCGTCTCTTCACTGCGTGCCGCTTAATTAGTGATAGCCTTGGGCCAGTTATCTCTGATTGGCTACCAATGCATTAAACTGCCCACACAGTCTCCAAAAGTTAGATAGAACTAGAACTGCCTCGCCTACTCCCTATATGGGAATAAAAAGGCGTTAGCTTTTTTTTTATGAATTTAAAAAACTGAAAGCTAAGAGTCAAAGAAGCAATAATAACAACAAAAAAAAACTGTTATGCACTCAATGGACAAACCATTAGAGATAGGGGTGATGGGAAGTTGATACTGGCATCCTCCTGCCGAGTGAAACCTACCCAAACCGAACACAGGCCATTAAAAGGCAGACATCGGGGCTTCCCAATAGTGTATCGCAATCGACGAACATGGATAAATGTGCTGATCTTGACGACTTTGATCATGGACATATTATTGGCGCAAGACAGATGAGTCATTCTATTGCTCAAGTGGTAAGAACACTAGTATGTTCTCGCACCCAGATAGCAAGTGATGGTCGACTATACGCCACTAATGACCGGCGTCGACAGTCTACGTGGATCCCTGTCATTAGCGTACTCGTTCAGACCAACTACAAGGCCAGGACGGCACAAATCACATTTAGATTCAATATTGGAGGTCTAATCATCGTCAACTAACTAACGGTACGGCGCACCACCACCATGGCCTACGGGAACCGATGCCCTAATCGTGTACCACTATTGACAGCTCGTCATCGGGCACTGCGCCTCGCCTGGTGTCGGGACTATCAAAACTGGACCTCTGCAGAGTGGACCAGAATCGTTTGGTCTGATGAATTCCGTTATCAGTTGTACCTAGCTGACGGAAGGGTGCGAGTATGCCGGCGTTGATAGCATGAGGTCATGGCCCTGTCTTCTCAGGTCGTCTCCGTTCAAGGAGGTACTGGTTCTGTGATGGTTTGGGGAGCATTCTCATGACCAGCGTAGACGGTCTACGTCGACCCCCGGTCGTTAGTGTACTCGTTCAGACCAACTGCAAGGCAAGGTTTAGACCAACTCGTTTAGACCAACTACAACCTCTCAAGACACACTAAAGGACATTAGGTCCTTTAACGTGTCTTGAGAGGTTCTTAAATGCTGCCAACTACCAAAATGTGGTGACTGATCACCTACACACTTTCATGGCCTTCGCACATCCTGCAACCGATGATATGTTTCATGAGGAAAATGCGCCACCACACCGGGACCGCAACTACCCAGGCATGGCTCGAGAAACACTCATCTCAGTTTGGGACCATCCAGTGGCCCCAAATCCTTAGATTTAAATCCGATCGAATCTCTCTGAGATGCCCTAGTGCAAGGCATCAGATCCATGTCTCCGGGACCGACGTCTCAGGCGCAGTTGTGGACAATGCTGCAACAGGCATGGATGGAATTACTATTAGCAATCCTCCAGCATCTTGTGGAGTCCATGCCTCAGAGATTAAAGGCTGTGATTCGCGCTAGAGGAGAAGGACCCACCTGTATCTGTAATGTTTTGTTCATTGAGTGTATACACAGCAAGCCAGCAACACTGTCGTGTTGCTGGCTGATTCATTTAAAACGTTGTCAGATGTAGAGGCAAAAAAAACTAACCATGAGCATGCTACATGTGACGTCGTTTTAAACGAAACAGCCAGCATAGCGTCATGTTGCTGGCATGCCTTGTATATAACTTTTTTTTTTTTGTTTTGTTTCTATTACTACAGGACACTTCCAAGAATTCGAAGGATTCGTAGCAGGAATGCTCTTTACTTCACTATTTAGTCCTCCAACTAAACACAGTTCACCACCTCCACTACTCAAACTTCCAACTATACATAATGAAACGATTATTACCATCAACGCCATCTACCGCCCAGCACAACCAATGAGAATAGTTTTTTTTTTTTTTTTTTTTAACTTCTGTAAATTGCGTATGTTGTCGTGGCCGATTCGTCTCTATCCGAGATGCAGAAACGAGTTTCCGGTAAAAAAAATTCTCCCACTTCGGTATGAGATCGACTAACTCATCTTTAGTTGAAAAAATCTATCTGAAGATTCGTCTCATCACGAAGAGACTCGAACTCATCTTTTCCAATCGGATGTCTCATTGTTTCAATTTTATTTTATTTTATTCTTCATTTTCTTCTTCTTCTTCTTCTCTCTTCCATCATCTATGCGGATGATGATGAGGCCCGAATGAACTCTTTCCACTTCTGTCTGTCCCGGGTGAGTCCGAAAAATTCTGTCCAGTTTGGTGTCGCTTGTTGTGATTTTCATTTTTTTTCTTCATTTTCAGTTCTTTTAAATTCACAGTTTGCTTAATTAATTTTTCATTATTGGTTTTATTTACGTTTTCCGCTGTCTGATAAGTATTTATAAGCAGTTGAGCGGTTCTTCTAATTATATACTGTCTCAGCTCTGATTAAGTCTGGTACAAAGTACTGTATCATCTCTACCTTCAAAATGCACAGGTATGTCAAATTATGAATACTTTCTGAATAAAATAAATTTCATTTAATTAACTTTTTTTTTTTTTTTTTTAAAGCTCAATGGTGATAGAGGGGCTGCTCCATTACCAAAATAGTTTTTTTTTTTTTTTTCGGTTTCACAAATTTTAGGAGCATCATGAATTTTTGACATAATCTTCTGTATTTCTTTATTTATTACGTTTTTATAATTTTTAACAATTTTTTTTTAAAACATGCTAAATATTATTCGCTTACTACTGCATTTATTCACTCATAATTAAAGCACGTAATCTTTTTTTATACCTTTAGCGTGTCACTAACTATTGCTTGAAAGCGATAACTGCATGAATAGGTTAACTATATAATATATAAATAAATTAGCTAACGCCTTTTTAACTGTATGAGTATAGTTAAGGAAAAAATATTTTCAATGTTGAAAATATCATTCATCCATCATTAAAGCAAATAATCTATTTTTACACCTTTAACATGTCACTAAACCATTTTATGCTTTCATATAGTTATTAAAGGAAAAAATACTTTGAATATTCCTGCTCTAATTTTTTCTACTCCACAATACCAGTATTAGCGTAGTGTACATTAACTAACTATAGGTGGCATGATAATACACTATCGTAAAGGCTGGCTGACATCGAATGTTAAATGCTAAGTAACATTTAGCATCCAATGCAGAAGGAAGTGAGGGTAAGTTTTTGTTCTTTCTTACTAGGTTTTTTTTTTTTTTTTTTTTTTTGTGTGTGTGTGTGTGTGTGTATATGTATAAATATAAATATCTGTTTTGTTTCAGATAGATCTTTTGGTATGTACAAACAGGGGTGGTGGAGGGCAGGTGAACCAGCGTTATATAGGATAAGAAGGAATACAGTTATTTCAATCTGAACTGACTGTTTTTTCGCTACTAGGAGAGGAGTTCTCGGATTTTAAATAAGAAGGATGGAAAAATTAGTTGTTCATTAATTGTTTTCAGTCATGTAATTACTTGGATATTTTAGCAGTTATTACTAGCTTATCAAAACATGCGTTTGATATATAGATAACCGTCGAATTAGAAACGTCAAGGGTTCTGGAATTTTTATTTTATCATTATTTTAATTTTAACAATAAAATAATAAAACTTCTGGTTAGGAGACTATTGATTTATTCTACCAAGGCATTATTCTGAATTGACGATCGTAGTGTTACATGCAGATACGTTTTGTAGAGGAAGGATCTGTTCATGCATGGGAAGAGGCTATGTGGTAGACATATGTGGGATTCTATACTCGATTAGTCTTCACTGCTCACTAATACCTAATTCCTCAACCATCATCTCCGAGATTTAATGCTTAATTGCTGAGAAGTTTCCACCGATAGTTGTAATCGTTATTTTTTTTCTCGATTGTTATGAAATTCAGTTAATGTTTTTACTATTAGTATGGAATATTTCCATCGGGTGATTGTATTTCAATAAATAGCAGCTGTATAATGTTTTGTTTAATGTAAGTCACAGCGCAATATAGTCTTTTTTAAAAGCCGTTAAGAATTCAGGCAATCAAAAAGGTTATCAAAATGAATTGTTACTGCAATGCAGCTTTTGATAAAATGGTTACATTGATTAAATATTTTTGAGTAAGAAACTTAATTGAATGTTAAAGGAAACGATATTTGTGCGATTGCGCCGATGTATCTGAACAAATATAGTCGTTTTTTTTTTGTTGTTGTTTTGTTTTTGCGATTTGTTCAGTATTACAAGCGATTCACCTATTTATATTGGGGAGGAGATCTGAATCCGATGTTATGGATCGAACATCCAGCCTATTTTCATTAGAATAATGAAATATTCCATTGTATGGTATTGGAATGGCTGCAGCCTTTAAGGACTGTCACGATTCTGTTCTACAACAAATCTGATCATTATTGTCGGCGCCATTGGATACATTAAAAAAAAAGAGACTAAAAAATTTTTTTTTACCCCAATTGTTTATTGATATTAAACTTGGAAAGGAAATAAATGATAATGATGTAAAGATTCTATGGGAGAATTTGATGGACATTGTAGACAAAAAAAAATAATGGTTGCCAGCTCAGTGTTGCAAAGTGTAAGGCTGTGCATTTAGAATTGATTAGGTAGACCATAAATTATACAGTCCTATTATCACTTAGATTGCACTGCAAAAAGTTGAGGTCAGGGATCTAGAATTTTACAAAGTGGAAAAAAATAAATCACTTCGATGTTAAATACTCAGTATGGATATGAAATATTGTTCATGATTATAAAGTCTTGATATGACTGCATCAGAACACTACTGTGCTCAGATTTGATTGCCCAGGTTTTGTGGGAAATGAGAGGATTCAGAGGAATGTGATCAAAATGACTAGAAAATGGTCATTGAATATAGTGACCATTTCACAAGTGAGGATTATTTGAGAGATGCAAAATGTGGTTTAGTGCAAGGAGAGAGGGGATATGATAAACCTAAATTTCTAATATTTTTAGGCAGGACAGGAATTCATCCCAGGGAAATGAGTAAGACTGGTTAGCCAGGATGAGATTTTTTTTTTTTCTTTTTCAATTAGTGATGAATTAAATGGTTTCCCACAAGGAGTCCTGTTTTTCATGCCAGAAAGACATTCTTCCCAGCTTTGATTTGTGATCAGCTGAATATTATTCTTCACACCTTTTGTGTCAACAAAACAGTATCTTCAATAGTCCTGTAACACACCCCATCTCCACATAACACATCTTGCTGATATCATCCCTGTATTCCAGCATTAAACTACTATCTATTCTGTCCAGTTTCAATAACACCTTATGTTGTATTCGATTAAATGCTTTATAAAAAATCCAGACACATCTCCTCTATCCAATACGGTGTTCTTGTTTAACTATCAAATTTGTCGATGCTTTTACCACTATCCCTGGCAGACATTAATAGTTTCACAGCACTTCTTGGATCCATTTCATGCAATGTCACTGTCTTCCCTTCCTGGCATTTTCTGTAAGATAACCAAGTTAGGGATACTGTTAGTTCCTTTGCCCATTCTCTTAATACATCATGGTATGTGATAACAAACTCCACAACAGTTACTAGCATCAGGATTACTTATCTTAGACATATGTTCAACTGCATATCTTTCTGTTTTCTTTCTTTGTAGTGATTAGTGCTATTTCTCATTCTCTAACATGAAGTACATTGCCAAAATATTTACTGAACATCTCCACTGTATCTCCTGTATGTATCATTCTGCCATCATATCCAGCAACCAAGGTAATTCTTTCATGCTTATCCTTACTTTCTTTAGTTATGTGTCCAGAAAAAAAAATCCCTATAATTGCACCTGGCCTGTTTTTCCAACCTTGGTTAGCATTTTCTCATTTACTCCTGTTTTATTTCTTCACACTTTTCTTGCCTCTGCAAACTCTTACAGAACTACTGATATTTTCTTGCATATCCCTCATCCACATCTTGATCAGAATTTTCTGCCTAATCTCATTATTGTAGTCTAAAATACTTTATTTAACCTCCTTGCATTAGAGATGCAGTTGAAAATTGCTTTCAATTTGAAACTATTATATTAATGGGAATTTGCTGGATGTAATCAGTAAAGCTAGAAACTTGAGTTTTGGTGGATAGTTAAATTTTAGCAACCTAATGTACTAAGGTGGTTAAGTCATCACATCCATTGATGACTACCTATATTGTTGAAGGGAACACCAGTTTGTAAGAAAGTCATTCTCCCAGTTTATAAGTCTTTCATAATAACATATCCATGCTACCGTGCACAGATATAGTTACTTGGATTCCAGGGAGATGCAGAGGACAGGTGAAAAGAACTGGCTGTGGTTAACCAAGATAACTGCCCTACAAAATTGTGTATATGGGGACAGTGAGGGAATGGTTTGACAAGTAGATGAAGCAGAGTAGATAAGGTTACACAAGTTATTCGTGTGTAGAGGTTAAGTGCTGTGAGGACATCATGTTGGAGGCTTAATGGATTTTTTACAACACTCAAAAAGAATTAAAAGAGAATTTAATACTTCCTATATTTCGTCCTAGTCACTAGGACATCTATAGGGATTACAAAAACAATTAATGTAACATGCACACAAATATCATACAATACTAAGCCCAACCACGTGGGTGACACTAAAGTCCTATCTAGGTGTCACCCAAGTGGTTTGGCTTAGTATTGTATGATATCTGTGTGCATGTTACATTAATTGTTTTTGTAATCCCTATAGATGTCCTAGTGACTAGGACGAAATATAGGAAGTATTAAATTCTCTTTTAATTCTTTTTGAGTGTTGTAAAAAAAATCCATTAAGCCTCCAACATGAAGTTACACAAGTTAGGAGAATCTTATAGTATAGATAAAAGTGAGATTTTGCAGCTTTTAGTTAGTTTAGCATGGGGGTAGAAGTTGAGGGGGAGGAGATGGTCATCCAAGGAAGAAGCTGATTAAGGTTGTAATTAGGAAGCATATGTCTTTCTACATGTGTGTGTTTGTGTATTGTTCAATTAGATGTATTCAACATGTTAAAGGGGGGAGAGGTGAAGATAAGATATTTAGTGATCAGTGACTAAAAGAGCGCTCTCTGGATTAGACCTTGCACTCCCTGGAGGGAGCATGCATAATAATTTTATATGAAAATATGCCATCCCTATGCAGTAAATGTTTTTCATCTTTCTACCTATCTTCATAGATTGTATATTTTTAACTTTGCTGATATGCATACCAAATTTGTTGCAACAGTTATTTCTAGTTTCAATGAATCCTGAAGATTTTTATTATTATACTGGGGGGGGGGGGTATGCCCCTATGGCGCCCAACTCCCCGTGTTTCGGACTGGCAGGCCAGTTCTCCTTGAATTCTGAAGACTCGAATTTTGAAGACTCGACACTCAGGGTAGCCCCTGAGTTTCAAAACATTTCAAAAAATGTGACATAAAAAGGCTTATCATTTTATATATATAGATTATTATTTGACAGTTCCATAGAGTTCAAGGACTCATTGAGGGAGGGCACCTGCTCTACAACTACACCAACGGCATTTACTGCCGATCACCACTGGCATTTCCACAGACAATCGCAAACATCCATGCCCACGCCGGGATTCGAATCCTGCAGCCTTTTGGCTGGAGAGCGGATACGCTATCCACTCGACCAACCAGGCCGGCCAACCAAATTTGTTGGATTTTATCAAGACAGTGCATCATGTTATAAAAGCTGTTGTTCTAACTGCATGGTTTGTGGACATGAATGTCACCACACCTGACTGACCTCTGCAGAGCCCTGATCTTAACCCTGTTGAACATCTGTGGGATGAACTGGAGTGTCGGTTGAGATCAAGGGTCATCTGCCCACAACAGTCCAGGACCTCATTAAATGCTTACAAGAAGAATGGTTCAAAATTCCCATTAATTGCTATCATACACTTGTGGAAAGTATGTCCTGTAGGATTGCTGAAATCTTCACAGTGAAAGGAGGTCCTACATCTTATTAAGGTGGGCACCATGGCAGTTTGTTTCTCACACTATGGTGTCCATAGACTTATTCTAAGTTGTGTATATGTATGAGTATCCAATGGGACTTGAGTGCTCATCATGACAGGCCTTGTTCTAACCATTATTTACACAATGCCTATCAGACTTTTTAAACTCATTCATTGACAAGGTGCTCCCAGCTACTTTTGGTAAAGTTGTTCAATGCATTTCCAACTTTAATGTAATGAAAATATTGTCTGTGGCCTCTTATAATACTCCCCTCTCCTTTAGTAACTTGTGTTTCTATCATTTCCTCTTTTCTGCTTATCAACTAAATTCTGTAATCCCCAGACCTTCAATCTGTCATTATAGGAATATTCCACATACCTGTCACTTGTGGGTTTTTTCCACCACTCATTCCCACCAGAGTCTTATAAAGATATGCTTGATTTTTACATCAAATCATCTGATTTTGTTTGGTGTCCTGTACTCGATTAATCTCATACTGATTAGATCCAGTATGTCCCATACTGGATGTAAAAGAGATCAGTAAAGTCGATTAATGATCCATCACGCTGTCTGCTCTTTCATTCAGATGTTCAATTTCTACTGCTTGCATTTTCTAATTTCTTTGATCACTGTTGACCAGAATTGGAATAAGTTCTCCTCTTTCCAAATCTTAAAAACCTGTGCCACAGCTTTTCTTCATCCCTTCAGTTTCAAACTCTAAATTACAGAAGTTTTCTTCTTCATTCATTTTTTCTATTGCTGTCTTTTGTCATCCCGCTTATTTATTTCATAGAAATACAATACAGATTTTAAAATCCAGTGTTAATAAGTTTCTTAATTTTCTGCCCATCCATGATACATATAGAATAAATAACTTTTTAGATATGGAATTACACACAAGAATTTTTTTTATTATTACTAAGAATATGTCTTTCAGTTCTAGCTGCTGACTTAAAACTTAACATAGTTGGTTGCTAGAACTAATGGATACATATTCTTATATATAAGCATATTTTTAATAATTCCATTTATTATTTTATATAATGTCCCATTTACACCATATAATTGTTGTGTTTTTGAATAGTTTCTCTTGACACCTTTATATCCCTTTTCCAGATCTACAAAATTTAAATTCCCATTCTTGACAACTGTAGTTGTCTTAAAATAAAAATGTCTTGATAATCTCATAGTCTGAACTCAGCTGTTTCTTCTGCAATTTTAATTTGACTCATTTTTTTAGCCTCTGAAGAATGTTTTCATAATTTTTTTAAACTAGAACACTCAATAGGAAATTCCTAGAATTCTTGCATTTAGTTTTATTTCCCTTTTTATAGATGGGTATAATCAAAGTCATATGAAACTTCAATCATGAAATTTTCACATTCTGACTGCATCCTTTGCAATGTGTTCAATGGCAGAACGCAACTGGTCAGGACTGATGTTGCGCACATGCTGTGATCCCAATAAACTCTATCTTTGAGAAATTCCCAGAACCAGAAGTCACAGTGGGTCAGATCAGGTGAACAAAGCAGCCATGTAGTGGGAAACACATGGCTGATCACTGGCTTCTGTGAAATGTTCTCAAAGAACCTCTTATATGGATCGACCAATGTGTGGAGGGGGTGGGGATCCTGCATGAAAATGGCTGAATCCATGCACAAACCCTGCTGTAGCACTGCCAAATGGTTTATCATATTGTGATGCCTCTCGGCAGTAACTGAGCAGGTGACAGCACCAGATTGGCGATTGTCCTCAAAGAAGAATGATTCAGTAATAAGCAAAGCTGTAAACCTGCACCAGACAGTAACAGCTTCATTCACTTGTCAGAACTGATGAATCGTATGTTGCAGAGCATATGGAGATAGTGAACTTCATCAGCATTTATTCTGGTAATGAAATTTGCAGAGTGCAGTTGTTTAGATAGTACAGCTTCACAAGCAAAGCATGCTGGGGCAAGGTTAGGACAGTATTAACAACCAGAATGAAGGTAAAAAATCTCACGTCCATCTTTTTTAAATCTTCCTGGCACCTACCAAGTTGTATGATGTACAAATTCCATGCATTTTGTTGTTTACAATACCCCTAGTGGTAAATTTTGGAACTACTTTTATTTTTATTTATTTTTTATCAGGTATCTCTTCCACATGTCAAAGTGTATTCCTGCAAAGTTTTGCAGCATTTGGATCACTGGATTTTGATTAATTGTGTACAGTAGCAAACAAATTAATCTGAGCTCTCACATTTTAAAGAAAAATGTTAATTTCACAAGAAAATAAGTACAATAGTTAAACTCCAACTTTACTTAATAATTTATATGTGCTTCTCTGTTTCTAATAAGTTCATTAATTTGCTTAGGCATGGACTCTACCCATGAAGAATACATTTTTCTTATTTCTGCATCTCAAAACCATACTTTTATAATGGATTGTATTCAGTTATCCTTTATATTATAATTTATTTTCCAGCTGTACCTTTATTAATAGTGACACATGACATACTGATGTAGTATCGTTTTAATTTTCACCTTTTCATGCTAACAGAGAATGTGTACCATCACTTATTGTTTTATAATAAAAAGATGTGTGTGGGCAATCCTTACGTAATACAGCATTTCTACAACACTGTCTCACCCTAACATGGTTAGAGAATTATGACAAACCCCACATAATAGGACCTTTTTAAGCTTCTGAGCAAGACCTTTGCATTATGTCAGATGTAATTTTCCTTTTTGCCTGAATCCCTGCTGTTGATTCATCACTCCATAATGCATCTTTTCTGGCTTCCACATCGCACTGTACATGCTCTTAGCACCATGCTAAGAGCATCTACAGTGGGTAATGTAAGGCTTGCATATTGCAGTCCTACCATGGAAACCCATTTTGTGACCTCAGTTTGGAATGTTTTTGTGCACATTCATGTTCCATTCGATGCCCAGAACTCTGCATTCAATGCATTGGCTGGCAAATGGCAATTTTTACATAATCTGTAGTTTCCCTACGATATTGGTCAGTGAGTCGTCCACTACTGGTAGCACTTGCAGTTGACTCCATGCATTTCCATCTCAGTATGGTATCACCAGGGCCACGCCAACCTGAGGGTGCAACACCGCACCCAGGGGACAATCGTAAAATTTAACTAATATAATATTAATAACCCTTACTTTTAGATGTCAGACGGGCGGCCGATAAAAGTTTGCACCCGGGCGGCAAATACCCTTGGCGCGCTCCTGGGTATCACTGATTGTTGATCTGAGATGACCCAATTTATCAACAATTTGCTGAACAGAGAGAGATCTGCAACATGATCATCCTACCACGTCTTTCAAACTCTGTCAGTTCCCTTCTTGCAGTCATTTCACCCAGACATAGTTGCACTGACTTGGGAGCATCATATTCCTCCAGTTTATACCAGCTACAAACACGTGACTTGTTACATTGAACAGTGCACCTTGCCCATTAGGATGTCCATTGACTTCTTTCCAAGCAGTGTATATCTATCACATAAATCCATCCTTTCCATTATGTTACCATATACAGTTTCTCCAGGCATGAACTACAAAAGTGACAGGATTGTTTGCTAGCTGGTCAGAAAATTTAAGGGCTTACCATCAGGTTCAGTTCTATGTTCTGTTTAGTGACTTGCTGCTGTACCCTTGAATGGAACCCAGATTATGGATTCACACAATGTTGACACACCTTTTGAAAGACATGTCAAACAATGCATATATAAGTACACTTGATAGACAATACTTAAATTTCAGGGGTGGCCTCTTGTTTTTTTCTCTCCTGCGTATTGATTGGTTAGAGGGCAACACTCATTTCAGGCTTCTAGTAAGTTGGTGGTGTTTCATTGGATATTGAGTTACCTGCTTCTTGCATGTGTTGTAAGCATTTCCTATAACTACAGTTTTTTGAAACAGAAAAAAAACTAGAAGGTGGCTTTCAGATGCTGTATATGTGCATTCAGTCCATTAGTGACCCATCTGGCTTACCATTGTTATCAATCACCTGCATGGAGTCCTAAGATTCATCATAGGAGGTTCATACTGTTATTCACACAGTGCCTTTCATACTTTTCCTCATTTTCTGATAGAGTACTATCAGCTACTTCTGTCAATCCATTCTATTCATCCACCACTCTACAAGATAGAAACCTATCCCTCATATCTCTGCTAATCAAAACTTCCAGGTATGATTTTAGTCACTACTAAAAAGGAAATTTTTAGTAGTGACTAAAAATTTCCTTTTCATCTTTTCTATGAAACTGCTTCAGCAACTTAAGTTTCTATCATATCTTTTATCTTCTGCATACCAGTTTTTGAAATATGCAAGGCATCAGTCTCCTTATAAGGAGCATTCCACAGGCCTAGCACCATCTTAATCACCTGACTCTGGATACTCTACAGTACTTCCTTGTCTACAAGAAATCTAAGTGACTAAATTTGAGCATAGTAGTTGAGATAGTCATTCAAGCTTATAAAGAAAGTTAACTTCTTTATCCCTACTTCTCGGTGTGTTTTTTCAAAATCCATGTGATCCTTTATGCTCTTTAGCTGACTTCTGCAGTATTTTAGTTCTTTAGCTGTACTCCTCCCCACACTGGATCTTATCAATTACAGCACTACCCTGCCTGACAATGCTTCATGCATTCACATGACATTTTAGCAACATGATGCTCCCGTGAATTAACCTAATTAACCGATGTGCAGATTTTGTGAACTGTTTTACTGATCATTGCTTGCTCTATTTGTTTTGCTGTAAATTATAAACTGTGTATAATCATTATTTTTATTTTTTGTTTAATAATGGCAGATAAAATTAAAATTAAGGGTGCCATTGCTTCCAGTGAAAAAAAAGATGCATAAACCTAATACATTGCATACCAAGATTAAAATTATTAAATTTAGTGACTTAGATTGAAGAGTGCTTAGGGTTATCTAGTATTTTGGTTGAAATGTGAGCAATTTCTGTGTGATTCATTTGACTAAAAAATAAAAATAAACAATTTGGAGTTGTGAACCTTAATCTCATTTTTAGGGTCAACTAATTTGCAACATCTATCATAGAGCCTTATGTAATGGAAGAACTGTGTTGCCCTCCTCCCACTTTTCTGAGACCTTGCCAATTCTGGTCAGATATTATTGCTTACATCACATCTCCAAGTTGCTATTAGGAAATTAGATTGTAATCATATCAAAAGATGAGTTTTGAAGAAAACTCGAAGGTTTGGTGATTGGGAACATTTAAGAGAACTATAGAGCATAGAAATAAATTTTATAGAATATAACATAAAGATCAAAAGCAAAGATTTTTAAGAGACATTTTATGTGCATAATGAAATCCTTGAGAAAAAAGAGCTAAGAGGGCTCTTTATTGCTAATAACAGATCTCCAAGTTGCTATAGAATTTGAATCTTATTTTAGGTAGCAGATGATTTTCCTATTATCATAGTAACCCCATGATTATTGGAGGACTGAGCTTGAAAAAAATTTCTTGAGCAGTGTTCCTAGTTGACTTGTTAACCCTACTTTTACTCTGTTTATGGTATTAGTTTGCTATAAGTTTTCAATTCATTGTGGATGAGATTGGCATGGCAGAGGTGAAACAGATGAGTAGTGTTTGTCAAAATCTGATAGTTAATATAAATTATTTGTATTAGTGTTTATCTTTTAAGAATAGTATAGTTTTTGCAATGAAGGTACACAGAAGTTAGAATCATTTGTTTTTGAAGATATTTGGAAGGTGTGCATTTGTATGTGAGAAAAGTGTAACATATTTCTTTGCTGGATTTTGCATGATTTACATGACAAATGCATAGTAATTCAGCTTGTTATTAATTTCCATTTGTGTGATACTGTTAAACATGTCTACTGTATAAGGAGGGGAATGAGGAGTGGGTTCTTTGCATGGATAGCGGTTGGTGAGTGGAATGTATTTCCTGAGTATGTTGTGAATGTAGACACATTGAATATCAATGTAAGGCAAATTTCTATGAGCTTTGTGTGTAATAATGTGTACGTCCCATGATGAGTCTGAATCCATGGAAGTCAGGTGTTATTATTTTATTAACATGAAATGAATAGATCCATAGCACTCAATATATTTGTAGGTTACATTTACTAATTTTTCATAAGCACTCCAGAATAGATCCTGTTTAACATGGATGTCCTTCTTAAGGACATCCATGTTAAACTCTCCAAAGAGTTTAACATGGATGTCCTCCAAATTTCTCCAAAGAACTTTCTCCAAAGAACTCCAAATTTCCCAGTTAGAGAATTGACTCAGGATACAATATCCTATTAATATGTATTTGCATATTAATCCCCCCCCACACACACACACATTTGCACTTAGTGCACTTTACTTTAGTGCTAAAGAAAGAAATTTGTATCTGCATATATGATCTGAGAGGAACAGTTCATTTGTTTGCGGATGATGCGAAGTTGGGTAGGGCAATAGTGAATGCAGATGACGTCAAAATTTTGCAGGATGATTTGGATAGATTGGAGGTCTGGGCTAAGGAGAATGGATGTCAATTTAATGTGGCAAAATGTAAGGTTATGCATTTTGGGGTGAAAAGATTGGCGGCAGTTTACTGCATTGGTGGAACCGTGCTCCAGGAAATTGATGAGGCACGAGATTTAGGAGTGTCGGTGGATAAGGAATTGAAATTTAGGGGACACATTGCAAAAGTGGTCAAATCAGCTCATCAAATCACTTGGTTGCTGAAGAATACGTTGACAAGCAGGTTATTGTTCCTCTGTATCGAGCCTTGATAAGACCCCATCTCGACTACTGTGCTCAGATTTGGTCACCTAGGTTTCTTCTTGATGGGGAGGAGGTGGAGAGGATCCAGAGGCGAGTGACCAAGATGATAGCAGGTCTGTGGAATGAACCTTATGAGAACAGGTTGAGGATTTGTAGGTTGCAAAAATTGGTTGATAGGTGGAGGAGGGGAGATATGATTGAGACATTCAAATTACTGAAGGGTTTCTATAAAATTAATTCAGAAGATATTTTTGAGAACAGGGCTGGTTGTGGGAGGACTAGGGGACATCCATGGAAACTGGGCAAAAGTGTGGTTAGTAAAGGTGTTAGAGCTGGGTTCTTTACTTTTAGAGTAGTGAATGAGTGGAATGCGCTCCCTGAGTCTGTGGTGGATGCTGTGACAGTGAATGAGTTTAAGGCGAGGTATGATAGATACTGTATGAATGTAGAATAGTTGTGATGAATATGATTTGGGGCCTCCCTCGATGAGTCTAATGACTCCCTGGAGTTGCCCGTAGTAATAATATACAAATTTGTGGTTTGCTGTTTTGCATGTTCCAAGTTTTTTTCACTTGGTTTTAGATTAAAGATGCAAAGAAGTTTATATTGTTTAACCCAAGTGTAAGCAGACAGTTTGCATGTGAAGCATCTTCATGATTAGGCTTCCTGTATATAGAGGCTAATGACCTCACATTAATTGCTTTAGTATCCCATAATGCAAAGCACACATTATGGGAAGGGACCTGCTACCCATACTAGCTTCAATCTTTATTGACGTCTCATCAGTGGGAGCCAGACCCGGAAGTGATACCAAGGTTGAAGTAATACAGAAGTCGTATATTTCCCATATACATGAAAAGATTTAACACTTTATTATTAAGACTCTAGATTAGAGCTAGTTGTTGAATGCTTTTTCATTTTATTATAAATTAAATTAAAGATACCAAGAAATTATATTCTTGTTTAATCCAATCCTTCATTCAAGTGTAAGCAAACAAACTTTGTGCATGAAGTATTATCACAACTAAACTACATGTATATAGAGAATACCAAAGGCAATAGATGTGAAGTCATTAGCCTTTGTAAGTAGTCCAGTCAGGAAAATATTTCATGTGCGAACTTGAATAAAGTATTAAACAAGAATATAATTTCCTGGCATCTTTAATTTGTATGTTCATTTTGTATGTTCCTTTTCCATGAGGCTCTGCATATGTATGTATATTGTTACACAGTTTTGCAGTTGAACATTGAGATGAGTAATGCCAGTGGTGAATGTGCTGTTTTGACAACCTATAGTATAAATTTATGGAATGGCTGATTTTAATGTTACATTTAGTAAAGTTGAGGATGATAGCTTCATCCTGAGGTAAAGGTGTACACCAGACCTGTATGTATACTGGTAACCAAGAGGTACTCTATAAATTAAAGATACCAAGAAATTATATACTTGGTTTAATCCTTTATCCAAGTGTAAGCAAACAAAGTTTGCACCTGAAGTACTTTCATGACTCGTAAAGGTGGTATGACTTCACATCACTTGCCTTAGTATCCCATAATGCAAAGCACATCTCCTTGCAGACATGTATAATGCTGTGCATTATGGGAAGGGTCACTTCCCAAACTGGTTTCAACCTTTATTGCGGTCTCATCAGTGGGAGCCAGACCCAGAGATGATACCAAGGTTGAATTGGTCTGGCTTCCATTGATGAGACCTCAATAAAGGTCAAAACCAGTCTAGATAGTGACCTTTCCCATAATGCATGGACATTATGCATGTCTGCAAGGAGATGCCTCAGTATCCCATAATGCAAAGCACAAGTGATGTGAAGTCATACCACCTTTTAAGAGTTGCTGAAAGATTAGAGTGCCTTTTTAATTGTTGAAAAAAACTTTCAACAATTAAAGGCACTCTATAAGCCTACCTGATCCAAATTATCTGATGCCATAATTGAAGACATCACTAATTAGTTTGTCTGAAGATCTAATGGAGCACTTAAAAGTACTGCAGTATGGTTTCATTATATAGCATTTGTTATTGCATTCTATCATCTGCATTAGTGGCACAGGTCTAGTATTTAAGAACAGTAATATATAATGGAGGTCCGCGCGGTTAGCCTAGTGGCTTTGCGCTTCGCAACCATATGCCTGGGGAAGGAGTGTCCTAGGTTCGATTCCCGTCGGAGACGTGAGGAGCTGAAGGATCTTCCTCAGCCATAGCCAAGTTAGCCGGTCTTGGGCGCGGGCAGTAGGGTTTTTTTCGCCAGTTTATCTGGTGTTTTTCATCCCGCAAGCAGGCAAACCGGCCCCTTGAACACACAGGGATACAGCCAAGAATACCTTGAGGCATAGGAGTGACCATTCTATCCTCGTATTTTGGTTACGAAATCCAAGCATGCTTGGAAGGTTGTGGGCCTTAAAGGCCTGTTAAAGCCATTGGGATAGATAGATAGATAATATATAATGGAGTGACAGTTATTCTTCTCGTGCAAACTTATCAGTTACTTGCAATTTGTACTTTGAGATTAATGTACGTTAAGTATCCATCTTAGGTAATTTATTTCAGTAGTGTTTTCTTCTTCAAGCAGTTGACAATTCTGAAGAATTTTATTATCAATTACTTTGCTGCCTAATTGAATGTTTTTTTTTATTTAAGTGCTGTTGTTATTTTTCCTTTAGTCTCTTAACAAATTGATTTCGGTATACCCAGAAGGCAAAAATAATAATAATAATAATAATTTCCCAGAGTTTATTTTAATCTTGTATTTTTTTTACTAATTGTGAGATGTAAGAATTTAAATAAAAATATTTGTATGACTTCTCATTCATTTGTTTTGAGTGTGTGGCTTGACATGGAATTCAGATTCTTATTGGTGTGTGGATAGTATTATACATGGTAGAAACAAATAAAAAAATTACACATTTTTTTGGTTACTTTGTCATAAAATTGGTTAAGAGGTTAATGAATCTTTATTAATCGGGTATGCTAGGCATTGTATGTAGTTTGCTTTTTATGGATGATGAGTGTTGAGACTCCATGGAGATAGTTGATAATTACTAATTTTAGCATTAAGTAGTTTAACTTTTTCTTAAATTATTTGATTCCCTTTAGATGAGATGACTAAATAACTTTATTCTGGGAACCTGACTTACCTGATGGGTGGACAGTTTATTCAGCTGTTAGTATTTTAAAATGTTATACACTTGACATAATTTGATATGTTTCATAATGAATTTTTCCAGTAGACCTTTGATATTAGAGTGAACTGTCTACTATTATATACAAACTCAAGTTAGTGCTGTAGTTTTTTTTTTAACTCATCTGATCAGATTTTCCTAACATTATTGAAAATGTAAATACCCTTGAAATTAAAAGCCTGAAGCTGCATTAGCCTTTTTTGATGACATATTAAGGATTTAGATTATTGGTGTGTAAGAGATACCGTTTAAAATAAATCCATCTCTGTATGGTAATTAGTTTTCTTGCATCATCATTCTGCATGTGTGTACTTTTTATTTTATTTTATTTTTTTTTGGGGGGAAGAACTATGAAAATACTGTAGGGGGGGGGGTAGATGGATTCAAAGTTTTGGAAACCTCCATTTGATAAGCTTGAGTGTGATTTGCAGAATTCATTATGTGCCCTCGAGGGTACAGAGCTCTGACATACGTCAGTTTACAGGCCGAAGTTAACCCTGTGAGAATGGCCAGTCCTTAGCAGAGTGCCAACAGCATTGAATGACTGGTGCCCTTCCAACTACTAATTGCACTCAGATTTGCTTAACTTTTTGCATGAGCCATTAGTAATGGAGACTCTACCAATCAACCCAAATTTCTACCCAAAGATATTAATCATTCAATTTTCGTTCCAATTCCCAAAAAAAAACAAACGCTACAAGATGTGAAGAGTTTAGGACTATCGGCCTCATCAGTCAAGTATCAAAAGTCCTCCTATACATTATTCTTGAAAGAAATAAAAGAAAAATAAACATAGAAATAAATGATAGACAAAGTGGCTTCAAGGAAAATGTAGGTACAAGAGAAGGTATTTTCAACGTCAGAACCATCATAGAAAGATATCTAGAAAAACAAAAAGATAAAAGGCATTCGACAATGTCCAACATGAACAATTAATTGAAATCCTTTCAAAAATAAGCATGGATGGAAAAGACATTAGGCTATTAACTAATCTTTACTGGGAACAGACTCTATCTTTTGAGAATAAATAGAGAGACCTCAGAAGAATTCCCAGTTCAGGAAGGTGTGAGACAAGGCTGTGTCTTTTCTCTGATTCTCTTTAACCTGTACACAGAAGAAATATTTAATAAAATTAGTAACCTCAAAGGAATCACTGTAGGGACTAGAAATATTAATAACCTAAGATATGCAAATGACACGGTTCTTCTAGCTGAAAACAAATATGACCTCAAAACTCTTATAGATGAAACCCTCAAGTACAGCGAACAGTATGGCCTCAGTTTCAAATTCAAAAAGACAAAAATCATGATAATTTCAAGAGAAAAAGAAATACCAAAAATATGCATCAATATAAAAGGAAATAAATTAGAACAGGTGCAAACATGCATATACCTCGGACACTTGATCACAGAGAATGGCAGGACAGAAGATGAAATTAGAAAAAAGGATTGAAATTGCAAGGTCAACTTTCAACAGTATGAAAAATCTATTAACATCTAGAGAATTAAATCTGAAAACAAGACTAAGAATCTCCAAATGCTACATATGGTACTACATTATTATATGGAGTAGAGACATGGACACTCTCCAATCTGAGTGTGAAAAAACTGGAGGCCTTTGAAATGTGGATGCTGCAAAGAATTATGAGGATATCAGAAAGACAAATGAAGAGGTACTGGAGATGGTAGGTGTAAACAGGAGCCGTAACAGGTAGGTGTAACGAGGAATGCAGCAGAGAGGCGCAGAATAGGACATGGTGGAGACACATGGTAGTCAATCTCCTGGAGGGAGAAGACATCTGACAGTACAGGACCAATCGGCCAACCTTTGCTGGCTAAGGATTGCAGAATTACTTAAATACGAAAGGACATTTCCTCAACTATTTTCTTTGTACAGAAAATAATGCAAGTAAAACAGCTCATTGATTTAGAAAAAATTTGTTTGCCTAGTGAGGAAATATTTAGCATTTCATGAATTGGATAAGTTTTGGAAACCTTCCTATGATAAAGTGCTGGATATTATTTTTTAAGTCAGTATAATTTGCGATTTTCTTATGTTGCTCTGACCCACAGATGGATGTAACCTATAGTACTATGGATGGGCCAAGGAATTTTTTTCTATTTTTTTTTTAGTAATTAAAAAAAAAAAAAAATATATATATATATATATATATATATATTGTATAATTTAGAAACTGTGCTCTAGAGACCCAAACAGTGAATTTTTTCAAGCCACTTTTGACATTTAATGAGTGGTGCAGTGGTTTCACACCAGATGATGAAATTTATTTCTCACCTAAAGAACCATAAAAAAACATCCATGCTTGTGGCTGTATTTGCACTTGCAGCTTGTTGGCTGGAGAGTAGATATGCTAACCAATTGACCAACCAGGCCGAGTCAGGCATATTCATTTATTTAGTGTGCTTTGTCATTTGGAAAGATTTAATATTCAGCTGAAGTGTATATTATACCTTAAATGGATTCAAATACAGTGTATATATTGTATAGAAGTATGTATTTGAATTGTATATTGTTACTAAATTATCATAGAAATTAATGAAAATGTGGAACTGATGACAGTACATCTAAGTGCAGTTATAGCTAGATAATGAGATCAAGCATGTAGAAAAATTCTGTAGCTTTTATTTACTTCTGGATTTTAGCAACAGAATTTTCTTTGTGAAAAGCCATTTGGTTATATCATTCCCATAAGTGAATTATTTGCAAAATCTAGTGTTTTCGATTAGGGGATCATAAACAGAGAAGAGACCTTATTTTTGAACAACTGTAGATTAATTTCTCTTCAACCTCAAGAAGTGCTACTGTTCTAAAGAGTTGAACACAATAGTGGACTACTGAAAGAGGACTGGGGAGAAAAGGCAGTTTTGTAGGATATGATTGTATTATTATGGAAGTACATACAAAATTGACAGTAACAC